>NC_048224.1:49426676-49497713 GCF_002007445.2 Ailuropoda melanoleuca
GGGGGTGTGGGGGGGGGCAGGGGTGGTGGCTGGGCACTCCTCCCTTACCCCAGCACCTTTGCAGTCCCTGAGGTACTGGCCGTGGAACACAGTCTGAAAACCATTTATACAGTGATCTCGGCCAACAGCAAATTATAATTAATTATAATTAAAATAATTATTTATATTAAAAAGCAGGGCTAACCAAAAATAAGATTTACCATCCAGTCAACTGCGTGCTTATGCTGTTTGATGAGGAAGCATGCTTTTACCAAACTATGCTTTGTGAGTGAAGAAAACAACAGCCTAAGCTGAAGACACATCCCATCCTCATAGTCAACACCTCGATCCTTCTTTGAAGGGATCTGGAGCACTCATCTCCTCAGACAAGTCTTTAATTTCAGTTGTGTATCCTCAATTCTGAAAGATCAGCCTTTTACACCTTGAACTGAATTAAAGGTACCCCTCCCTTCACAGACTTGGTGGCAAACACAGAGCTGTTTGAAGCTGTACTTTTATCCTCTTTTAATGAGTTACATGAGTGTTAAATTTACTGTCTGGCTGCTGTGAATTCCAAGGGTTCCTCCTGCTTAAATCTGGCCAATATTAGCTCAGCAATGGAGCAGACATTACACAAAAGGTGCAAAAAAATTAGGGTCGGGGGAGGGCTTGTTTTTATCCAGGTAAAGCCCCACCTAATTTTACAAAGGATCTGAGGTAGCCTACCCAAGCACCCACAAGAAAGAAAAAAAAATCAGAGTTTAAGAATACATAAATATATGAAATGTGTTTACTTGGAAAAACAGTGTCTGGATATGCAGGTCCTATGTGGTTTCTAAAACAAAGTTTCAAAATTAGCTCTGAGCCTCCTGGCTGCAAAAGCAAGAAGGGAAACATGCAAACTTTACGTTGTCTGTGAGGACAAGAAGCATAACTGGCTCCTCAGGAAAAAGAACTTTCCATGACATTGACTATTTTGGCATGGATTTACATCTTTCTTGCTGAACAGCTGGTAGATGGGCTAGCCCACCTATATCCTATCCATGTGGCCTGCAATTCTGTTTCCATCCTGGGAAGCACAGTGGGGCAATTATGTCCCTCTCCAGGCCATCTCATCCACGAGTGGTGTCACCTCTACACTGATGACCTGTGATAAAATCGTAGCTCAGACCTCCTTCGCTCCTAAACCATATGTCTCAATCCCTTTCTGGATGGCCCATTCGCATCTCAAACCCAAAATGGCCCACACTCCCAATTATTAGTCCGCCTGGACTGTACCCCACATCTGTTTCTTTCTTAAGTTGGCATTATCATAGCTCCCCATGGACTTATCACACTGTCTAAGTCCTCCTTGCTTTGCCAGTGAAAGGAATCAAGTTTGTCCCTGCTCAACACCCACTGCCCGCCATGGTGGAGATTCAATTCTATGTCCCTTCCAGTTGCCTCCCTCCGTCTACTGCAATTCTTCAAGATTTCTAAAATGCACATTGGATCACGCTACTATCCTACCAAGCAACCTTGACTGCAGAGGCATTATGCTGGGTGATTATTTGATTAATGTTCACTTCTTCCATTGACTGTAAGCTTCATGCGAGCAGGAATGGCACCTGCTTCCCTCAACACCGTACACCCAGCAACGTGTATCACGTACACAGGGTCCTGTGTGGGAGAGGAGAGGAAAAGTCCTAGCTCCCTAGCTGGGCAAACGAACCCTTCCTGAGCTGAGCCCAGCTTTCTCTTCCAGAGTCCTTTTGTGTCCCTTTTCCTCTGCTCCCCCAGATACCTTCTGCTCCAAATGCATCTCCTGATCATATGCCATGTCCTTTCCTACTTGCTTTCCCACTTTTTCCAGTGCTGTTCCTTGCACCTGGTCTATCCTCCCTCCTTCCTGTCTTTCTTCCTTCCCTCCCTCCCTTTTCTAAAGATTTTATGTATTTATTTGAGAGAGACAGAGAGCACTCACAAGCACACAAGGGGGAGGAGGGGCAGAGAGATGGGGAGAGAGAGAATCTCAAGCCAACTCCCTGCTGAGTGCAGAGCCTGATGCGGGACTTGATCCCAGGACCGTGAGATCATGACTTGAGCCAAAGGCAGACGCTTAACCAACTGAGCCACCCAGGCACCCCTAGACTATTCTCCTCTTAAATACAGGCCTCTGTATGGTAGTCACTCGTTCTTGGTCAGAGCTCCCACTCTGCCTGGCGTAACCCTGGGTGCTGATAATCTTTACTTGTGTCCCCTGTGACCAGGAGCTCAAGTGGGCAGGCAGAGGCCCTGACAGACTCCTCGCTACACTGCCCAGGGATGATGCAGAGCCCACCCCCCCGAGTTAGAAGCTCAGGAATGTTGGCTAAAGAGCCACAGGATGAGCTTGACCCTGGTTCCTGCCCCAGGAGCCCAGGAGTCTTGCTGTGGTTGAGATACCACTTGGCCTGACAGTAAAGAGGTCTCCGAGCACGATGCCAGGTGAGTGACACTTGTGTCCAGGGAGTTTAGAGCTCCTTGGAGGAAATGCTCATTGGAGTTGTTAGCATTCACTCCTAGAGCTGTGGCCCAGCATTGTCAAGAAGTAGTCTGCTCAGGGACCAATAAATTCGAGAGAGTTTGCAAGCAGATTTGTATGTAAAGGTAGCCTGAGGCAGGATTTAGCTGTAGGAGAGCAGGAAGAAGCTCAGCTTTGGGGAGACATGAACATTTTGGGCCTGCTGTCTACTTACTGGAGGTGACATCCCCCCTGGATCAGATGTCTGTGCCATAAAATGGACAAAAGGACACAGGCATGGATGGAAAAGATGAAGGTAAAATGTGACAGTGGGGGCTTTTTCTGCAAAAAGCTTCAAGAACAACATCGGCAGTGTCCGTCAGACATGGGAATGGGTACCACCAAAGAGTGTAGCGCTGCTGGAGTGGGGTGGGTGGCGAAGTGTCCACAGGACAGGAAAAGGCTAACCCACCCAGGGCAGCAGGTCAGGAATCGAGAGAGGAAGCAGGCACATTCAGGAGGGGTCTAAAAGGGGGAATAGGAGTTAGGTAAGCAAATCCCATCAGTTCAGAGCGACTGTTTTTTCCTAATCCTGGTGAAAAACAGCAACATTGCCACCCATTGTCATGGATAAAGGCCTGACTGGCCACAGGCGAGGAGGGCTCATTCCCCTGGAGCTACTCACTTTCTGAGGAAATGACAACAACCACAGTTCACCTAATCTTTGCAGAATAACAGGTAGGGTCACTTGCCCAAGCTCCTGAGACCCATAAATGGCAGAGTCAGGATTTTATATGCCCTGGCCTCCCAAGCACAGTGGTCATACACGTGGTCCACCCCCAGCCCAGGGCTTCTCTTGAGGCCTCAGTTCTAACTGAGGTGTCCGTGAACACCTGCAAGAGAGCAGGTGAGTTCTTACAGGCTGGGACCCTTCAGGTTCTCCTGGTAGATGGATACTCAAAGCACCAGCGCCTCAGAGATGAACACTCCCAGCGGTAAGCAAGCCATTGCGAAAGCTCTTTCTGCCACAGGCCCATCCATATCAAAGATGCTGAACCATTTTCCCCGGCTACTCTGTTCCCCCTCCTGTAGTTGAAATGGCCACCCCATTCCACTCTCTGCAGTGGAGAGGAGCGAGGCAAGGTGTTTTGTTAAACCCTCCTTTGTAAGAATCGCTGATTTAGTTCTGCTGTTAAGGTGATTAAATCTTTTGTCTTCTTAGGCGACACTCAGCAATGGGACTACTGGCTGACAGCTCCGTGAACGCAGGCGAGCCAGGCCGTGAGCGTTCAAGCTTGGATCACATTAGTAGAGTTTTCCATCTATGACCTGGAGGACAGTTAAACACTGCTGCTTAACCCTATCAAGGATTTTGTTACACAGACAAGTTTTACTCTCGGATTATCTTCTTGACATATGGAATCAGTCGAAAATTCCATTACTAATGAATCCATTTTTGTTAACAGGTGAAGTTGGTGACTCCAAACGTTTTTGGTACTTCCAGAAATAAATGGCTTTTATCCATGGCACTGTGGATACTGGCATAAAAATAAAATCTCCTCTCAGAGTCTTCTTTTTTTTTTTTTTTTTAAAGATTTTATTTTATTTATGTGACAGAGAGACAGCCAGCAAGAGAGGGTACACAGCAGGGGAGTGGGAGAGGAAGAAGCAGGCCCCCAGCGGAGGAGCCGGATGTGGGACTCGATCCCAGAACTCCGGGATCACACCCTGAGCCGAAGGCATCCGAAGGCAGACGCTTAACGACTGCGCTACCCAGGAGCCCCTCCTCTCAGAGTCTTCTGAAGGGACAACTTTCCTTGTTCTGCTGATCCATACTAACAGTACAAAACTCTTATTTTCCTTCACAAATTTATCAAAATGTTATGTGCACATTTACTCTGCAATTCTAAGAAAAAAAGGCGTTCATTCTTTATGGCCCTCGCTTAAAATTTTAAAAACAATAATTTTGGAAGCTTCATCCATTCACACATTTTAAAATCACCTACTATGTGCCAGATTCTGCATTAGGGGAATACAAAGATGAATAAAATACAGTTCCTCTAGGTAATACTAATATTCAATTGAGGGTGGGGAGTAGACCAAGGTATAGATACAAGAATGGCAAGATGTTACGTTTATAGCAGCATTCCTCACAGCAGCCAAAAGATGGAAGCAATCCAAGTGTCTACCGATGAATGGATCAACAAAATATACATACAATGAAATATTATTCAGCTTTAAAAGGGAGAGAATTTCTGGCACGTGCTACAACATGGATGAAACTTGAAGACATCATGTTAAGTGATAAGCCATTAATAAAAGGACAAATACTGCCTGATTCCACTTATATCTAGAGGAGTCAACTTCTTAGGGACAAAAAGTAGCATGGTGGTTGCCAGAGGCTGGATGGGGAGGATGGGGAGTTGTTCAGTGGGTACAGACTTTCCATTTTGCAAGATGAAAAAAGTTCTAGAAATGGGTGGTGGTGATGGTTGTACAACAATGTGAATGTACTTAATGCCACTGAACACTTAAAAATGGCTATAGGGGTAAACTTGCTGTTATGTGTATTTTACTACAATTAAAAAAATTTTTTGAATCTAAAAAAATGACAGAATGTTTATAATTGTGGAAGCTGGGCAATGGGTATGTGGGAGTTCATTTACTTTGTATAAATTTGAAATTTTCCATAATAGAAAGTCTAAAAGAAAAGCTCCTATTATCAAGGAATCCTGTCTAGTTCAGGGAACAAATAACTACAATACAGCGTGAAAACTGGCACACCAGGGGACTGGTTATTTTTATTCTTTTTTTTTTTTTTTTTAAAGATTTTATTTATTTATTTGACAGAGATAGAGACAGCCAGCGAGAGAGGGAACACAAGCAGGCGGAGTGGGAGAGGAAGAAGCAGGCTCATAGCAGAGGAGCCTGATGTGGGGCTCGATCCCATAATGCCGGGATCACGCCCTGAGCCGAAGGCAGACGCTTAACCGCTGTGCCACCCAGGCGCCCCGGTTATTTTTATTCTTAAATGTTTTTTGGGGTAAAGGCACCTTTAAAAAAAACCTTAAAAATTTTTTTTTTAAAAATTTTATTTATTTGAGAGAGAAAGACAGCCAGTGAGAGAGTGAACACAAGCAGGGGGAGTGGGAGAGGAAGAAGCAGGCTCCCAGTGGAAGAGCCTGATGTGGGGCTGGATCCCAGAACGCCAGGATCACGCCCTGAGCGGAAGGCAGACACTCAACGGCTGAGCCACCCAGGTGCCCCCCAAAAAACCCTTAAAATTAAAAAAAAAATAAACAAATTCAGTTAAGGTAACACAACACGGTGGAGACAGAATATGTCTTGGAGTCGGAAAGACCGGTCTTGAACTGTGACCACACTAGCTGTGTGCTCTCAGGTGACTTGTCATTCCTCACCTATGACACTTACTCAAGGCCGGTCCATCTCACAGTGTTGCTTGGAAGATTATGGCAAAGTACAGCAAGTAGGTTTTTCACAAATAACCATATTCTTGAGGGCAGAGATTGGGTTTTTCCAGGGTGGGTGACATAATTTGTGCAACACAGGGCAAAACGTATGTGAGGGAAAGAAGTGCTGTTAAGTCTCTAAGTGCCATGCTAAAATATAAAGCTTTTTCTTTCTTTCATGGTTTCTTTCTAGGCCCATAATGGTGCTTTTCAAATTTACTATCTAATGTCATTCTATGTAAAGAAAAAATAAAAATTTAAATTATTAGCATGAATCTTATTGCTCAACTTTATACCGTGCAATGCCAGTTTTAAATGCTAACATATGTGGAATCATATTTCGTAACTCACAAACACATTTGTATTTTGTTCTTATCAGACAGTGGAAATGCTGCACAAAACTCAACTGTTTTTATTTCAATTCTTGATATACACACATTCTACTAACACCCTCTGCCTTCGGCTTACTGATGAGGATGGAATAGGAACTAAACTTGCTCCACCTTTTCCTCCCCTTCTAGGTCATCACTGTCACAACAGGTAGTAGCAGGCTAATACGGGGAAGTAACGTGAAAGAGAAATGTCATCATTTCATGCTGGTCTTAGAACAGCACTGCCTTCTGTCGGCACCGAAGCAAGTTCTAGTTCTAACACAAAGAGTGGCCTCTTGGGGCTGTCGGTGCCCCACAGCCTCAGCGGTGGACCTTACAGCTTGACCTCGTAAGCGCTTTGAGTCTTGCTGAACCCCGTGCACTGTGGGTCCACTGCAACCCTGTGCATGGGGCACCGAGAAGTTCTATGGGGGCTGGGAGGGCAAGACTCCAGGGAGGACGTCGGTGCAGACCCCCTCTGCACACGCACGTGCTCCATGGTCCTGCAAGACTGCTTTTCAAGAGGAAATGATGAGGAATTTCAAGATGGTGGCAGTGGAGCACTGAGCCAGGCAACAGGCCTCACACTTCCCCTGCCCCTTCTCCCCTTGCAGGATAGTCAGTAGGGGCTCTGGAGGTTGACTCTGTTTGCCATCTTACTTAGTGGCAGTAGCAAAAGCAAGGTTGTGGGTCCAGGTAAGTGCGGTGTTTAAACTCCTGAGCAGGACACTCAAGGCTATTTGTGACCTTCCCCAGCTGAATTTTCCTGCTACGACATCCCATCTACCTCATCCACACATTCATCTCCTGCTCCAGAGACTCTGGACTGTCCACCACAGCCAACCTCTCCTGGCATACGCTTCCCTTTGGCTTCCTTCTTCACGTTATCTCCTCTGAGAACCTCACCTGACGACTTCAGGTGAACAGAAGCCCCCAGTTCCACCACGATGACTCCACACCAACACCACCTGTGCCCAGCCAGCGCCCTCAGCCCACTGCAGGAAGAGGCAGGTGGGGGAGTGCAACACGGAACTGGGTTTCGGTCCCAGCTCTGCCTGTGTGTACAAATGACAGCACCTCTCAGGTCCTGGTTCTCCCACCTGCCTCAAAGGACTGCAGGGGGTTACCCTGGGAAGGACGCACTGGAGTGGTCAGTAGTGCTCAACCCTCCATGCATTAGCATCACCAGGCGTACTTTTCAAATCCCCAATGCCAGGGCCACAGTTTCTAAAACTCCCCGGGATTCCAGTATACCCAAAGCTGATAATCTCTGGTGTAGGTACAAGAGACTGGCACAGCACCTCTACCAATCAACATTCATTTTTTACATTTAAGAATGAAGAGAGTTGGGGCGCCTGGGTGGCACAGCGGTTAAGCGTCTGCCTTCGGCTCAGGGCGTGATCCCGGCATTATGGGATCGAGCCCCCACATCAGGCTCCTCTGCTATGAGCCTGCTTCTTCCTCTCCCACTCCCCCTGCTTGTGTTCCCTCTCTCGCTGGCTGTCTCTATCTCTGTCAAATAAATAAATAAAATCTTAAAAAAAAAAAAAAAAGAATGAAGAGAGTTGGAAAATCTGGCCCTATTTATCACCAGCAGTCCCAACCTGGTTGCATTTTGTTTAAATACCTCCAAATTCCCTTTTTTTAAATTAAAGATTTTATTTATTTATTTGACAGAGAGAGACAGCCAGCGAGAGAGGGAACACAAGCAGGGAGAGTGGGAGAGGAAGAAGCAGGCTCCCAGCAGAGGAGCCCGATGTGGGGCTCGATCCCAAAACCCAGGACTCCAGGACCATGCCCTGAGCTGAAGGCAGACGCTTAACGACTGAGCCACCCAGGCGCCCCTAAATACCTCCAAATTCCTAATAAAATACCCAGTCACTGGCTAAAGTGCAGCACAGCCAGGAGCCCTGTTCTGAAGTCTAAAGGGGGCTTCTCTAGCCCTGCCGACTAGCTAATTCTGCCCCACAGCCCATGTGGAAACCCCATGCTGAGCCCCCTGCCCAGGGGCTGCTCCTCACAGGGTCAGCTGTGGTGGCTGCCAAGGAAGCAGGGTGAACTCCCAGCCAACACAGAAAAGGTTTAGCACAGTGTCTGGCGTGGAGAATGCAAAATCCTTACTGGAGGCAGAGGAGGGAGGGAGGGAGTGGGACAGCTGGGTTAGATTACAGGAATTTCAGGTTAGCCACACCAGGCATGAGTCTAGGGAGAAGGGAGCCAATGTCAGCTGAGCACTTGCTATGGCCCAGCCTGACCCTTCCCCTCCAGAATCCTCACCAGAGCTCAGAAATGTTCATAAATAACTCCCATTTTACAGATACGGAAAGGACATCCATGCAGGTCAAGTGTTTCTGCCTAAGGTCCCAGAGCTGGAGGGTCTGAATGACTCCCAGGTCCACACACATTCCCCCCTCACCAAGGTGGACCTGGGAAGGCGGGTGTCGCATGGCTGCAGTCGGAAGGTTCGGGCTGGGCTGGGCTGGCCCAAGACAGCTTTCTGAACCATTTGTAGGGTAGCCCAGGCACGCCGGGGGCAGCCTCCCAGCCTGGGCCCCCGTCACCGTAACAAGCCCTAAACAAAGAATCAATGTGCCATTGGGAAGCCGGCTCACTGTTCGGATGATTTAAGTCAAGGGGAAGGTGGGTGTCCAACAAGAGCTACTCTGATAATTTGCACGGGCCGGGGCTGCTGGGAAGACAGTATCTGCCCGTTCTGGCCAGCCGCTCCGGTATTGACAGAAGCCCCCACACATACTCGCTAGATTACAGTAAAGACATTCAAATCACAGGCGCGTCGGCCCACGCCTGGCTCCTCTGTGCCAGCAGCCCCTTCCTTCTGCATTAACCGAGACAAACAGGGAGAAGTCAGGAAATTCTGATTAGCGCAGGAACGGCAGATGAGCGGGGAGGCCTGTGGAAGCTGAGGAGACACAATGAAGAGGGTCTTCATGCATACTAGCTCAAGATTTTCTTTCCATAAGAAATGCAGATGGGAATTGGCTCTACTAGGAAAGCAGGTGCAGTGATTAAAACCGGCTCCCGCTTACTGAGCACCGGCCCTGTGCTAGGTGGTTTTCCATGCATTACCTCACTTGCTCTTCCCCGCCACCGTGAGGTAGGCGGTGTTATGATCTCCATTTTACAGATAAGGATACTGAGGCTCAGAGAGGCGAAGTCTGGTCCTGGGCTCATGCAACACGCAATGGTATCTGACCTATCAGCCGCCCAGGGCTGCTCCAGCAGTTCACAGAGATGGATTAGAAGGCAGTGATGAGGAGAGGAGACTTGGGAGAGACACTGTGCGCTTACAGGAGCCATCTCGTTACTTGCAGCCTCCGTCTGCTTCCTGATAGCCTGGAAATAACACCTACCTCATGCTCTAACTGCCCAGTGCCATGATGTCGGTAGCTCCAAGCAACAGTGCCTGGCTGGAGGTGAGAGAAAGCTGGTGACCACCCCCATGCAGCAGAAGAGGGACAGCTCCCCTCCCCGGTACAGAAACCAGGCGGACTTTACATCAAAAACTAGGGATGTACTGTATGGTGACTAACATAATAAAAAATTATTATAAAAAAAAAAAAAGAAAAGAAACCAGGCGGGACACACTGAGATCTCAATGTCAAACTCCTGCTGGCTCAGCCACCTTGCCCACACCAGAGCTTGCCTGTCACCGAGAGCCAGATTCTGGGTTTAACACAGTGACTGTTGTATCCCTAAGTCCCAAGAAAGGAGGTCCTAAATGGATTCGAGAAGAGGGTTTCAGTTTCCTGAGAGTGCGGAGAGGATGGCGTCAGAGAATGTGCTGAAGAGAAGGTGGCTTGGAGGGCCTGGTGGGCCCTGGGAGAGAAGTCAATGAGCCTGAGGGTGACAGACAGGAAAACCAACATTAGTTGTAGCCATAGGAATATGGTACTCATGGGTCAGAAGGCTAAAGGACACAGAGCTAAAACTGGATGCACAGATCAGTCTGTAGGAAGGAAAAATCCCACCCCTCTGACTGAATTCAGCGCTGCCTGCCAGCCTTGATGACATGGCCCTCAGTGTGGTCCTCTGCAGCACTGCCCTCACACTGAGTTATCGGGCTCCCTCGCTGGCTCACTTGCTTACGATCACCCCTCTCCTGAACATCACTTGTTCAGGGCCCATCTCTGGTGCCTGGTGGGGGCTTGTGCCCACGAGGCCTTGGCAGCAAGCTTTTAGTCAGGAACAGACGGCGGCATTGTGAAGGGGAAAAAGCACAAGAAGAGTCAAAACACCCAACTCAGGCCTTGACTCCTTTTCCTTGTACAGGCCTCAGTTTCTTCATCTGTAAAATGGGAAGGTGCTATGCTGGAAGATCTTCAAAGTACTTTCTAATGCTAACATGTGTTATTCCTAGACATGGAAAGGGCCTTTCTCTATGAGGTCACCCACCATCCCGCACAGAGAAACGGGTCAGGTCATGATGCACAGCTCCTGCTGCAGAGTTGGGAACAGAGGACACACTTGAGGGAGAAGGACAGCTCTGCTACTTACTGCCTATGGAATGTGGTGTGTGGCCTGAACCCTCTGAGTCCCATTTTCTCATTCATAACACGGAGGAGTACTTCCTCACAGGGCTTCATGGGATCAGCAGGTGATTCATATAAAGTGCTTAGATCAGGGCTTGACCTCTAGAGGGGCTCAACACTGACCAGTCTTCTGCCCCAAAAAAGAAGGCACCAAAGGTGCCTTCTGCCACGGACCGGGCACAGCAGACACAGGCTAACTGTGGTTGAGGCATGGACCTGCATAATAACCCTATTAGGAGAGGCTCTTTTATCCTCATCTTACACAGAGAAAGGGGACGTGACTTGCCCAAGGCCACAGAGCTGGGAAAAGCCAGAGCTGCACTTGCAGTCAATTCTGTCTGACCCCAAAGCCCAGGGATGCTCTTCCCACGACATCCCAAGGCACTCTGAGCATGTGAGTTGCCCACACACATTTTTTCCCCCTCTGGGCTTCTGGGGATTTCAAGCTACAGATGATTTCCCACACAAAACTGTCCTTTTCCACACACCACAGCCCCAGTCAGAGGGGTCCAGAGTCTCTAGGCGGGGATTATGTATCACCTGGGGACTCAAAAGAGGCTTAGTACAGCCCAGAGCTCCATGAATGGGGAAGCAAATGAGCCTCTGTGAGCCTCAGTTTCCTCATCTGTAAATTGGGGATGTTACTTACTTCATACTGAGAGGTCTAAAATGATACAGGATTTGTCAAGGTGCCAATACTGAGTAGCACACAGAGGGGCTCAATGGAGGTTTAAAGTCCTAACAGCTCTTTCAGATGCCCTTTGAGAGCTGGGTGTTACATTTTGTGTGGGACCTTCTATACCTTTCACTCAACGAGAACCTGTGACTAAGAGCACTGCCAGGTGACTTTGTTGAGGTGGCTGGGGCCCAAGAAAGGCCAAGAGGGGGAAGAGGTGCTATAAAAACCAAGGAGCAGGGACTCACTAGATGGAAAAGCAGAGGACAGCATGAGCAGAGGAGTGGGGCTCTGACAAGGCCCTGCTGACATGGTGCAGTGAGGAGCTGGTGTCCCTCGGGCTCCAGGGGCATGTCACGGGTGGAGTGAGATGCTGATGCTCTCCTTCTTTACTTGGGGGCAATCTCCCTGAGAGCGAGCACTCTGAGAAGCAGTGGACGCTGGGCCCTGGAACACACGATTGCTTGCTCCAGAGCAACCCACCTAGCCCTGAGCAGAGCCTCCCGGGTCCAAGAAGCAGACTTTATCCACAGGGACAAATACCAAAAGGGCTTCGTATACTCAGAGCCTCACCCCTGAAACCACCCCCTATAGGCCAGGCTATCCTAACAGCCACTGTGTCACTCCCCGGATCCAAGTGGAGAGCGGAGCTGGTGAGAATCCCTCCAAGGTGTGACCCCGTGCATCTTGCCAACCACAACTCCCTGCTTTATCCCTGCTTCCCCAAACACCCTGTGTTCCCACGACACACAGCCAGCCATGGTTCTCCAGACTGGTCTGCAGGCTCCTGCCTTTGCAGGAGCTGTACCCTCTGCCAGGAGGTCCACTCCTGCTTTCTCAGGCTACAGAAGTCCCCCTGCGCCTTTAAGAATTAACATGGGGACAGCTCCCCTGGAAGGCTCCCCCCGCACCTCCTTCCTGCCTTGGGTGGGGTTAGGTGTCCCTGCTCTGCCCCTGTGCTCCCGTCCACCACAGCGCTGGCTGCCCTTGGGTCCCCTCGCTAGACGGCGGACTCCTCGAGGGTGCGGGCAGCGTCGTATTTGTCTCCGCGTTTCCAGCTGCTAGCACAGGACCTAGGTCAGTGCAGACACCCCCATGCTTGTCAAATGAATTATTCACTGCAGACAAGGCAACAGGAACATCTCTGCGAAAGAGGCCAACACGGTGGAAAGCAAGACAGACTGAGGACGTGAAGAGGAGGGTAAGCGGAAGGGAGGAAGGAAAAAGAGAGAACGTGGTATGTGTGCTAGGAGGGGCTGAGGAGGGAGGTGGGAGGCCGGGAACGCCGTCTAATTAGACCACATGTGCAGAGCAGCATCTGGCTCAAAGCACAGCAGTTTACACCGCTCCTGGAGTTGTCGTGGAGACAACCACATGACCAGCCTGGAGCCGAGACTCAGGGGCAGCAATCCAGATGCACTCCTAACATATTCTGACAGAGAGCAGATGGGCAGCTATTTGCAGGGCCAAAAAATGCCAACTCCGCTCCCCTCCAGACCTGTGTGCCCTCACTGATCATTTTCATCTTGTAAAGTCATTCTTATCTGCCCTGGAACCACCAGTTCCTCCCATGTAGGAATCAGTGTGAAAGCTGCTATTTTTGTAGTTCCCCGACCATCACAACTTCCGGCCTGCTCCTACGGGTGAGGGAATGTCACCACCTTTAATGAAGGGGTCCTCGAAGGCTGGGCTCCACGGCTGCAGGACCCCCCCACCCCTATCTCTTTCTCGGTGAATAGCGTTTGAATTCCTCACTCCTTGGGCCCTACTGAACAGATCCAGGACTGGGAGCAACGCTGTGTGCGTGTGGGGAAAATACAGGCTCTGAGGCTGAGTACCTGCCGCCCAGGGAACCCGCCTTGGGCATCTACTCGGTCCCTCTGAACTCAATTTACTTCTCCGTAAAATGGGCTTTGTAACACCTACTTTCACAAGATTATTATAAGGATTAAATTATTTTAGAAGATCCCTGAAAATTATAAAACTCTACATAAATTTTGTACTGGGATACAGGTTCTTTAGAAACCTAACAATTTTAAGTAGAAAGACTTAAGCAGAATAGAAGAAAAACGACAGAATCTTAGGCTCTGTAGGAAACTATTCTTCTTTCCCCACATGAATGGCAAATGTCTCTCTTTAAGGCCTTTGGTGAGGTGGGAAAACATCTAGTGTTGGAGAATCGAGTTGGGTTTGAGTTCTGGCTCTGATGCTTGCTTAGCAATGTGATCTTGAGCATGTAACTTAAAACTCTCCAGAGCCTCAGTTTCTTCATCTGTAAAATGGGAATAATACTTTTTATCTCCTGTAAACAAATTCCTCTTGTGAGAATTAATTGAGACAATATATGCAAACTGCCTAGCACATAGTAGGTACTCAATAAATGTCGTTCCGCTACCCTTTTTCCTACTGGTTTGACAGAATCAGGTAAGACAGCTTGAGAAAGTATAGGACAGCATGGGCTCAGTCAGAGCATGTTGGGATCCACCTACTGGCTGTGTGGCCTTGGGGAAGCACTCCTCTTTTCCGAGCATCGGTGTCCTCTTCCAGAAGAGGAGGGGAATACGACCTACCTTGTCATGTTGTGGTGTGGTTTAAAGGGAACAATGAACATAAAGCCGTTAGCATCCTATAAATGGTTATTACTGGGGTCCTCCTTACCCTTACTGGAGAAATCCTCAACCATTTTGGGAAAAATCATGACTTCTCTGTGAGTCCAGCCCGGGGCACAGAGGCCACACTGTCTCCAGAGACATGAATTTCATTCTTGATGTTGGGGAAGTAAAGTGAAGTGAGGACCCCAAGCGGGGGGCGGCTCCAGACACACATCCGGACAGCTGTCCGCCCAGGCCCCCCAGCCTGCTGCCTGAGTGGCAATGCAGCAGGCTCGTCCAGGTGCAGGGAGGCTTATTTATAAAGCACGCAGGGCTTCCCGCTGCTGCACGCTCGCCTGCCATCACAGGTGTGGGGAAGGCCCAGCTAAAAATACTGCTAACGTGGGTTTAATGTCGCCCAGCAGAGACTAATGATTGTTTTAAGTAAATATTAATTATAAGAGTCACCCAGATAGAGTGCTGGAGTGGCGTAAATATTCCCACATCTACATATGCAGATGAAGAGACCATTTGGGGAGACAACTTCTTATACACCTCCTCCAGGGAGTTATTTCCTGGCTGTGGACTCTCAATATTTGGGGGATACCTGGTTAAACTATCTGGGCAGTGTCTTGATACACATGATAGAGGGGTTTCCTTATTTGAGAGATGAGCTTCTCCAGACCAAATAGCTGACTCAGTTCTGCTGGACCCATTACATGAGTAAAGGGCACACAACAGTATGGAGAGCCCAGATTTGGTTCAAGGCCCAGTGTACTGGCTGGCTGATCTTGGGCAAGTATCTGCCCGAGGGCCCAGATGTGGGGTCAGCACTCTGAGATGGTGTTCTGGGTCTAGCACTGGCTAGCCGTGTCCCCTTGGGCATGCTCCTTCCCTCCCTGAGTCTCAGTGTCTGCACCTGTACGGGAAGCCAACTTTGATCAGTGGTTCCTACAACTGGTATCCCAAGGAGACTCACCTAGGGAGGGTTTTATTTTTTATTTTTTTTAAAGATTTTATTTATTTGACAGAGAGAGAGACAGCCAGCGAGAGAGGGAACACAAGCAGGCGGAGTGGGAGAGGAAGAAGCAGGCTCATAGCAGAGGAGCCTGATGTGGGGCTCGATCCCATAACGCCGGGATCACGCCCTGAGCCGAAGGCAGACGCTTAACCGCTGTGCCACCCAGGCGCCCCTAGGGAGGGTTTTAATGTGGATTCCTGGGCCATGGCTCAGACCTTTGCACAACTGCTTAGATGATTCTAATGCCTTTGGGAACCTGGAGGGTGGCTGGGGTGGGGACAGGGGTTGTGGGGGTGGTAGTATAGTAGTAATAAGAGTAACAAACCCATGTGCTTTCCCTGTGCCAGGTACCTAAGGGTTTTACATATACCTGCTCATTTAATCCTCACAACAACTCCATGAAATAGATGCTGCTGCTGTCCCACGTTACAAATGGGAAACTGAGGCACACAAATAGTAAGGCAACTTCCCTGAGTTCACACAGGCAGGATTTGACCCAGGTGGTCTGGCTCCGGTCTGACAGACTGTGGTGCCAAGAAGACAGTGGCTCTGCTTCTCTTTTTCATCACCATATCCCCAAGCCCAGGGCAGAAGCTTCTGGAGTAGGTGATGGACATGTTCATTAAACACTTAGGCACTTTTACACAGGCTGTATCACACACTATCCCAAGAAGCTGGGATCCATTTTCAGATGGATTCGAGGGCTGGACAGTACACTGAACCACTTCAGGCCATTTCCCAGTGAGGGCAAGACCGGGGTTTGAGGCCAAGCCTGGCTCACTCCTTCATCTCCTACCACAGCCTAGTGGGACATGAGAGCAAATTCCCGGTTCCAGGAGATGGATATAAGGATTAAATGGATGTAAGATGTCTTTATAAACAAAATTGCTTATTAAACCCTTCTGATTGACTGCCTCAATTTCTCCCAAGGTGGTTATCTTCAGAGATGAGGGGGCTCAATGAACATTTGTTGACTGAATGTAAACATACCAATTGCAATTATGACCCCACATGGTTCTTGGAAAAGAGGAGGTTCTCAGAGGAGTCTTTTATACCCTGGGCTCTTTCACTAGGACATGTGGACAGTAACAGTCCTAGGTGAGGACAAGGCCACTGGTCAGGGCCCCAGATTCTGACTTTCTAGGACCTGGATTCATGGCCTTTCAGCTCCTGATCTCTGTGCCCCAAGTCTCTTCTGTGAGAGCTGGTGTCGAGAGAGGAGGGTGGTACTGTCTCTAACCCAGCAAGACTTGAGACAGACTAAGACCAGATAACCAAACCCAACCTCATTCTGCAGAAATCCATTGTGAAAATCCCAACCTCCATTTTACAGTGGCATTATTAAGTCTTCCAAAGGCTTAGGGAGTTTGTCAAGGAGATGAGTGTCCAGGGGACCGGCTGAAGTCTGCCTGGGGGCACCACAGTGGCCATGACTCCCAGCCATTCCCCTGCCTGAGGCTAGTCCATGAAGTAAGGACAGTTTGGTTCCCAGGAAATGGCAGGCTCCTCCTAACACCAAGGCATGCAGGTGACTTATCTTTTGGAATATCATGGTGATGACTGTCCTCCTCTCCTTGATGGTGATGGTGATGATGATGATAGCAGCAAGTACTTACTGAGTGCCTGCTATTCACAAAAAGTATTTATTATAGGTAGAGATATATGTGTTGAATTGTTTAGGGGAAAGTGCTGATGTCTGAACTTACTTTAAAATGCATTAAAAGCAAGATGCAGTGATCAATGGATAGATGTGTGACAAAGTAAGCATAGTAAAATGTTAATGGTACTACAATCTAGGTGGTAGGTATGAGAGCGTTCAGTGTCAAATTCTCACAAGGGGATAGGCAATACCAGACTTTGGAGGGACAGGACGGTGCAGGATGTGCTATTCTGCAATCAGCTAGTCTTGAGGGGATCGTGTTATCCAATTTACTGCCGATCTAGGGACAGGGAGCTATTAAAGGTGAGTTATAAATGAAAAACAAACGATTTATTGTACATCTACTATGAGCCAGGCGCTATTTAAGCACCAGGATAGTAAGAGCTAAACCAGTCAGGGACCCTCTCCTAAAAGAGGTGGGGAGATATTCTCTCTCTCTCTCTCAGGTGTGCGTGCACACACAAATATATATGTGACAAGCATATGAAGACATCTTCCCTCTTTTTACAGATCCGGAAACAAAGCTCTGAAAGGTCAAGTGACTTGCCCACGACCACGTTAACGAGTAGGTGGAGGGTGGGGGTTCACATCTAGCCATGTCTTGTGTCCAAGGTCTGCATTCTCCTCTCTGTCGCCTGCCACCTTTCAAAAGGTCACTACCATCATCAGATCTCATCTGCTCCTGATGAGGGGAGCTACACGAAACAGTGACATCCCCAGGTCACTTCCAAGTTTCCTTCTAGTCCTTCTTTTCCACCTTGCCCCTCATCAGACTGAGTCCCAGCACACCAGCAACCAACAGTTTTAATTCTTTTCACTTGGGAAACCTTGAGTTTTTAAGGTGCCTTCCCAATCATTACCTCATTTAATCCTCACATGACCCTGAGAGATGACTCTGGAATTCCTGTAGTTCACGGGCCCGTTTGACCCGTGACAGACTGCCTGCTCAGGCCTCCACTTCCCTCTGCCCCAGGGCTCCAGGGCCCAAGGAGGCTGGCAGGAAGAAAAGAGAAGCTGCCCAGACAGCATCTGGATGAGAGTTTGACCGACAGTTCCAGGCCCTTCAGTGCCCACTGGGTTTGTCTGCCCCACCAGGACCCCAAAGGCCTCTTGCCAATAACCTCTCTACAGGGACCAAATAATTCTCCCTCTTGCTCTGCTCCCACTTCTTGCTTCCTTTGGAAAGTAACTGCAGGGTAATCTGTGGTCTGGCCAGGGGGACTGTCAAAAGACATTCCAAGAAGCCTTGGAAAGAGATTCATTTAGCAATAATGAATGGTGAAGGCAAGCATCAACCGAATTCCTTTTACTAGCAATTCATTCCCTGTGTCAGGGCAGACCAACACAACACAACACAACACAACACAACACAACACAACACAACACAACACGAAAAACCAGCTGGTAACTTTGGTATTAGGAACAAAGTTGTTTCAAGAGAAATGCAACATAAGAGATTTTCTGCTATAGAACTACCTTGTTTACCTTCTAAATGCCTTATCCCCTGAGCCCTCCCTCTGACCCTGTCAGGCTGCCCTGGTTGCTTCGGGGTCTCCTCACCTCCCCTGGGCTCTGCTTCTAGGCTTTCTCTACCCGATGTTGCTGCAGCACTGCCCCCGAGGGATCTTCCCAAAGGGCCCCTCTGACCATCTGATCTCATCACTCATGTTTAAAGCGCCGCACTACTCCTTGCTGCCTTTGTGGCGGCTCCAAGACTCTCGGTTGGCCTGTGAGCCCCGCAAAGCCCCCCTCTCCAGCCATGCTTCCTGACACTTTCCCCTGCACGCTGAAGTCTCAGTCACTGCACGCTGCCTACCGCTTCCCGTGCGGAACACAGTTTCAGACCTCCCTGCTTCTCCTTTTGCCTGGAATGCCCCTTCCTCCCGTCAGCAGGCTAGCCTCCACTCATCTTACCAGGCAAAAGCTCGGGTGTCATGGCCTCCAGGAAGCCATCCCTGTCCCCATGGCCTCCCCTCTGTGGAACGTCCTCTGGGCTCTCATGAAACGCAAGCATACCTCTATACCACATTACATACAGGTACCAGTGGGCTTACCCACCGGCCTCCCTCTTGAGGACGGGAGCTTTTCACAGAGAGAATGAATGGTCTCATCAGGTCGTGGTACCCTTACTGAGCACACGGCCTCGTCCACAGTGGCACTGAACACCTGTGGGTCGAATGACTGAATGAACTAAGCATCTACAATCCTGCATGGGAGTGAGTCCCATGAAATGAAGTTGATTTCTGAGAAGTAAAAGAATACCAAGATAGTTCGAAACAGACCTGCACTATCCCAGAATTCTTCCTGAAGCAGACGGTGTCACAGCAAGGCTGCAATTATAGACGTGTGCACACACACGCACACATTGTTTAAAAAAATTCATAGAACGCACTTAACTGACTTTTTTTCTTATTGGAAACCTGTTTACAATCTTGTCCACTGTCAGTCTTAAATGTCACTTTTCAGAGAGATGGCTGCTGCCAGGAGAAATTTATTTTCAAATTGAATCACAGCATGTTCATGCAGAGAAGCGCCTCTTTTGAATCTCCAAATTGGAGGGAATTCAGGGAAGAGAAAGCGAGGTGATTAGAATCTGCAGAGGCTGATTCAGGAGGAGAAGTTATGAGGGTAAAATATGCACAGGCGAGCTAAAGAGCAGCTAGTAGTTGGTGGAGATGGAGAAGGCGGAGGGCAGCTACCCAGAAAGCCACGGGAGCAGTGAGGATGCGCAGAAACAAAGTGGCAATGGGGAAGAACGGAGTGGGGCAATGAAACGCTGGGGAAAAGTCCAAGCAACAGGAGGCAGGCGCTCATCTGTGCCAGGTACTGTGCGAGATGGCTTCACTCATTCAGCCTTTGCCCAGGAGATTCCTCTACCCGACTGTACAGGTGAAGACGCTGCAGGTCTGAGAGATGAAGAAACCCAAATAAGCAAATGGTAGGTCAGGTTCTATCAGCCATGCTGCCAGCAGCGAGTGACGAAGACAGGGTTTGCAGTAGGCATCATGGTCCCTGCTATTTGCCATATGTGGGGTGATCAAGAAGGCCTCCTGGAGGAGGAACACTTGAATGGAATCTGATTATGCGTCTCTGTCCCCGGTCAGAAAAGAACTGACCTCAGCAAAGCCTCATGAGCAGACCCCCACCCTGGGGTCATGAGGTTTTGCACACACCTGTCCTCCGTGACAGATTCTGGGTCCCTGCGGACCCAGAGCAGGAGGCACGCTGAAACCTGGTTCTTGCGCCTAGGAGCCACACGAGCTTGGCCGGGCTGAGCCTAGCCACCTCCCCGAGAAACGGGAGCTGATGCTGCCAACCTCACGGGGGTTACTGCGGGGACCGAAAGCACTGGCGTGCGGTAGGAACTCAGTCTGTACGTTTTCTTTTTTTAACACACTATAGATGATTCCCTTGGTCTGGCAAATACGTACTCCTCCTTCAGCCCCAACTCAAAGGACTCTGCCTTCAAGAAGCCTTGCCCAAGTTTGCAAGGAGGGCTGGTTCCTGCCTTTCATTCTTCAATTCAGCGGGTAACGGCTGGGATCCTGCGGGGCTATCATGGCAGCTACCAGGGGGGAGTTGATCAACCTCACATTGTATCCCACCTGGGAGCATGGCTTTAGAGAAGGTCCTGCTGCTGGCAGAGCATCTAACAGGGTGCTAAGGTCTGGTCTGGCCGGGAGGCAGCAGAAAGTAATCCGGGGAAGTGACAGGTATGCTGACAGAGAAAGGGAAGTAGGAGCTCTCCCGGCCTCGGGGTGGGGGTGGGAGGGGATGGGGGAGCGCAAAGGAACCCAGAGAAGGCCAAACTGGCTGGGTTACAGAGAGTGATGGGGCAAGGGCGTGAGTCAAGGGTGGGGAGAAGGCTGGGCCCAGATCTTGCAGGCCCTTGTGGGCCAAGATGTTTTAAAGCAACAGGGAAGCCCTAAAGCTTGGGGGATCACTCTGGCCTACAGAATATGTCTGCCAAAGAGGCACAGTGGAAGCAGGAATCCCACTGAGGTGCTGCCAGGGGAATGCAGGTGAGAGATGACGGAAGTGAGGGGGCAGGAATGTAAAGGGAGGGATTCAAGAGCTATTTTTGGAGGTAAGACTGCCATGGCCTAGATCTGGCAGACTGACCATCCCCCTACCAAGCAGAGCGCCCTGGAGAGGCAGGTAGGACCAGGTGGGACTCCCCAGTGCCCTTCCTTCCTACGAGTCCAGCAGAGGCCCTGACTAGGGACTGCATCTTGCCCACCAAGAAATCCCCAACCCTGAGAACAGGGCCTGGCACACAGAAAGTGCTCCAGACACTGGTGAGTATGTGGACCAGGGCCTAGGGAGCCACACCGAGGCTACCAGCTCAGCTCTTCCACCTGGCCGCCTGATGACCCCCCCAGGGCAGCCTCCAAGGAGCCCAGAAACAAGTCCAAGCAGAGTATGTGCCTTGCACGCGTGCCTCTGTGTGCAGACCATCTCTGTCTGAAAAGCACAGGATTCTCAGCCCAGGCTTGGGGGCACTGCCGGGTTCCCCAGCTCCTGGCTGACCCAACACTTGCACACTCAGTTTGCCAGTCTGTCCTGCATTCCATCTGTCATGAAGGAAATGCCCTGTGTTGACGGGTGTCACATTCTGGATGGCTGAGTGTGTTCTGGGGTGGCTCGGGCTCTGGAGTGGGACAGGCTGGGCTGAGAACGTCTGTCATTCAACTCTCCACGTGAGTATGAGAGTTTTTAGTTTCCCCAGACTCTGTCATTTGTCAAATGGGAATAATACAACCTACCTTACAGAGCTGTCACGAGGGACAGATTTTATATAAAGTGTGACTCAGGGCCAGGCATGTAAGGCTGTGGCTGGGAGCTATTACTACTGTCCTTGAGACAGGGCTTCCCCCCTCACCCCCCAATGCATCCTCTCTCTCCTAGGACTATGTAGCAAACTGGTTAGTGACTCCTAGTAAATGTGGTCATTGAATGTGAGCTGCTAGGTGTTACATTTACTCATTTTAAAGTTCGTCTAAATTGGTCAGAGTGACTTGGTTCTGTTGAGTTGGCTGCTCTGGTTTCTGGGAAGCCTGTGTGCCTATCCCGAAGTGTCATACTCAGGAGCCAAGGAGCCCACGCCAGGAGACTCCCTCTGCTCCCAGCCAGCACACATGGAGAAGGCGGAGAGTCTGGGCTCTGCAAACAGATGGATCTGGGTTTGAATCCCACCCCTACTACCTAGGGTTGCACAGCCTAGAGCAACTCTCTCACGTGGAGGCAAGGGCTATAGTGAGGACCCGAACCTCAAATCCCGGAGTCCTCTGAGCCATCAGAGCATGAGTGCAGAGATCCACCCAGGCATTCCTCCAGCCAGCTCTGTGGTACTGTCCCAAACACTCACCGACACTGACTGCAAACCTACTTTAAAAGCTATGCTAGGTACTGGGGAGGGTACAGAGGATACAAAGCAGGGGTTGGGACAGGGTACTGGGAAGGAAGTCCAAAGTTTTCACCCTGCATTTCAGGGCCTCCTGCTCTGGTCCCTATCTACCCTTCCTGCTCCACTGCCCCTTAGCCACCCTCCTCCCGGACTCAAGCCATACTGAGGACATGCAGGTCTGTGAATGCACAGGGCACGTGCTCTTCTGAGTCTTGCTCAGGTTCTTTCTGCTTGGATGGTCCTTGTTCATGTCATCCCTCTGCCTGCCTGTGACTGCCGCTCACTCCCGGCCTCACAGCATGAGCTCACCTCCACCACGGTCCTCACTGTGCGGTATGGCATGAAAGAGGGGCCCTGGGCAAGAGTGGGGAATACACTGGTCATGGAGGCCAGAATACTTGGTTCCACTCAGTTCCATACTCTTCCCACCTGTGGCACCTGGGGCAGGTGACATCACCTCTCTGCGCCCAGTGTCCTCTCTATAACACAGAGGTACTAATGTCTGCCTCAAAGTCTTATTTCGGGGATTACAGGACACCCACGATAGGGATGTGGTAAATGGCAGCCATTATAATTGTCTATGCAGTTTCTTGCCCGTCACTCTAGACTCTGAGCTCCCTGAGGGCAACAGCTGTGCCTCTGCCACAGCAGGATGACCCACGTGAGCCGCGGAGCCCGGCGTGCTTGAAATGAGCAGGTGTGAAGTCTTGGGGAAACGTGTCTCTTTAAATCAAAAGCCTTTTTGGTGTTGAAAGAGTTAAAATCTGCTCCTGCTTATAAACAAGCCCCATTTCAGCTCAGCACTATCACTGGGTGTGAGTCACAAGGCTTAGCAGGTGTGGGCAATAATTAAAGGCTTCAGCAATCTACCTGGGCAAGGTATTTTTGCCTCTTATTCCAAAGAGGAAACTCTCTCTATGGAGAGCAGAGGAGCTCATTAATGAGACTAATTAGGTGTAAAGGGGGTAGAGGCTGGCATCAGCTGCAGCGTGGAGGAGCTAATCATTAAGCTCTGTAATCTCCACTGAACACGAGCAGATCAGGCTCAGGGGCTGTGAGCAGGGCTCCCACACCTGAGTACCTGACCACGGGCTTTGGAGAGGCTGAAGGGCCTTCCCCCCCCCCCCCCCCACGTTCCGCCAGGAGACACCACACACACACACACAGCACGGGGTCAGCTTCCAGGGAAAGGAGCCAGACCATCCAAGAAGATGCTTTCCTCTCAGCGTTCACTCATCTTTGAGGAGCACGTACTGCGAAGCTGTGCACTGGGTTTTACAACAAGCTTTCCTGGGCATAAGGAATGGATCAAAGAATCTCCTTCTGGCCTCCACATGTGGAAGATAAAACTCTCATGCCTACATTTCCAGATTTTCTAGCCACCACTAATCTTTAGCTAGCACTGGGCACATTTCTCTTCCTGGATCCATCTTCTCCTTGGCCTGTGAGCTCAGTGACCTGTGGACAGGGGGATGACTCCCCTGGGATCTTCCGTGACAGGCATCCCAAGGTTTCATCCATACACCAGATGCGTGGAGGGTGGTGGGGAGAGAAGAGATGGATGGATTTGGGCCCTGCCACTTTTCTCAGCTCTGTGGCTTTGGTCAAGTCACAGCCGAGCCCTAATTTCCTCATCTGTAAAAGGAGAACAAAATCACGGGCTCAAGAGCATTTAAAAAAAAAAAAAAACCACCACATTTGTAAAAGTAGTTCACTTATAATTATCATGTTTTTAACATTTCAGTAAAAGGAGAGAGGGGTGATCATCAGAGAAGGGGGAAAAATAATTGCAGGATAAGCCCCCACCCTGGGCTTGAGTTAGCCAAAGGGCAAGACCTCCCTGGGCAAGGCCACGGGAGCAGAGAGACTTGCACCTGGAAAACTGGGCTCTCGGATGCTGGTGCCGGGGAAAGTCTGCACTGTTTACAGAGCTCACTCACTGTAGCTTTACCAGCCCGCCCAGGATGCTTTCCATCTCAGCAACATGCCCTCAGAGACTTCTGGGAGGCAGGGAAGGAAGTAGCTTGGCAACTTGTCTCCCCCATGAGACCCACTTCAGAGAGCACACCCCTCTGATTTTCTATACCTGTAGCCACGGCCAACAGGAGTTCTCAGAAAGTTACTACAGCTAAGCCACAAGTGCCCAGCTAACCAACCCTGAGGCTCAGCTCCAACATGAGCACTGTGGTGAAGCCCTCCGTGATAGTCCCCCTCCATCCCCCAATATTCTGTAGTCCCCCCACCCCACCACTGACCCACTATCGGGATTATTTGTTCCCATGTTTGTCTCTTCCATTTCAATGTGAATGTAAAGTAGCAAAATTCCCTTTTCCCACTGGGGCTGATCTTGCTAACGTGCACCCAGGCAATGGGTGTGCATGTGACTCTGGCCTGACCAACCGGAGGACTCCATTCTTTGGTCACAATGATTGGTTCAGGGGGGCCCAGATGTGGCCAAGCTAGGCCAAGCAGCCTCCTGTGAATGTGCATGCCTCACTTTAAGCTCTAAGGACCACACAGACCCTTATGCCTCTATCACAAAGCAAGAGAATGTTTGAAAGTAATAACTGACAGGCAAAGAAAAGAAAAGCCAAACAGTGGTCAGCGAGAGACTAGCCACCAACACTTGAGCTCCTGAGTCCAGTCCTGCCTGGAGCAAGAGAAGTCTTGGATTTCTCAGTTATATGAGCCAAGAAATTCTCCCTCCTACCTTTTCTGCCCAAGTTAGCTGAGCTTCTACCATCTACAACTGAAAGAGGCCAAGCCAGCGTTTAACCAAGTCTAGGGCCATTTCAGTCAGGCCGCAGGTCTGTTTTTTTTTTTTTTTCCTCCCCAATATTACTGATGTTACCGTCCAAACTAGAACAGTCTCCATACTCATTTCTCCCTCTCCTGTCTTTTAGTTATGAGCCAAAGTCATAGTCCTTGATATGAGGCTAACAAAGACACGGCAGGACCCAAGGCTGCTTTCAGATCAATACCTGTGGCTCCCAAATGACTCTCCTGGATGCACTTGTCCTGTGGACTCTTTCTGGCCCCACATCCTCCTTATAAAGGCCCCTTAATTTCTCAAAGGTTTTTTTTTCTGAGATCACATAGAATGTTTTCCACCCTTTTCTTGGTCTGAACAACAAAAATCGCAAAAACATAAATATATACAATGTCCTATAAAATCAAAAGCTTTAAAATAACTGGGGTAAAGGGGGGGGAAGGGGAACCAAAGACCCGCCCCAGTGAACAGTATGAAGCACTCTGAAAGAGGATGCTGATATGTCCATAGGCTTTAAGCTTTACTGGATGGATTCCAACCCCCTTTTTACAGATGAAGACACTGAGACTCAAAGAGGGTTAAAGAAGTTCCTTTTTTTTTTTTTTAAGATTTTATTTATTTATTTGAGAGAGAGAGAGAGCATGCACACATAGAGTGGGGGGAAGGGGCACGCCAAGTGCGGAGCCCCATGTGGGGCTTGATCCCAGGACCCTGAGATCATGACCTGAGCCAAAACCAAGAGTCAGATGCTCAACCGACTGAGCCACCCAGGCATCCCTAAATAAGCTACTTTCTATCACACTGCTTGGCAAATGCCCCCTCAAGGCCCAGCTCAAGTATTTTCTCCCACGTGAACTAAAGCCTCCATCTGGCAGTTACCACAGGCTAACCCACCTGCTGGCTACAGGTGGGCCTCTACCATTAGACAGCATCTCAAGGCAGAGACTGGTTTTCATTCCTCTCCACATTCCATCCAGCAGCACAGGGCTTGGCCCAGGGCAGGGCTGCAGTGAATGTTTGCTGGAGGAGATAAACGGATGATGGAGTCGTGATGAGCCCTGCGTGTTCAACTGTAAGCCCACTAGAGCTTCCCCTCCCCCAGCTGCCTCCGTGACTGCCAGCACCTCTGAGCCTCCCTCTTGTTCTCCCTGGAGGGAGTCAGGCTGGGTAGCAGAAGTGGTTACAAGACCAGAGGGAGCACGGACAATGGTAATAAATATGTAAAACCTAGAATTCATTACATCCAGCTAATTCTAAATGCAAAGGACACCACATCCTGCGAGAGACAGGCCCCAACGAAGGAGTCTGGTTTGCAGCAGTTTGAAGAGGGGGCCAGAATTGTTTGGTCTGACTCAAGAAATCATTCTCTTCTTGATGGGCAAGATATCCATAAGGCACTCCATCCCCTACTAAATCTGTGGCCAAGGGATCATCCCCACCCCGCCGCAGCTTCAGTTCTGTAAGAGACCCTCCCTGTGGTCCCTGAGAGGCCTTGCCACCCAATGGTGCTGGGCTAGTGACCCTCTTGGCAGGAACCTCCAAATCTGTAAAGCAGGGGACGCGGTGCTCCGAAAGGGGCAGTGCTATACGGGCTAACATTACACAAAGTAAGCTCTGTCCTCTTGGGCGGGGGAGGGGGTGCTTCATAAACTAGAAAGAAAGTGAGCATCCCTCATGCAGTGAACTTGAAAACAGGCACCTTCGTGTGGTGCCTGCCGCCTTCTATCAGCCCCAAAGAAAGGGAGAAAGGGCCTGCTGAGCCACCCAGGAAAAACAGCTCAGGCTTACAATTCGGCCAGGCAGGAGGTCTGTAAATGCTCCCCTCTGGCCTCCCACACTCGAAACATTTCCTATAGTGAAGGCTTCAAAGGTAAAAAGGGGAAAAAGATTTTCCCTCTGCCCTATGCCAGCTGAGAGAATATCTTTCTGTTTCCTCCGCCACACACACACACACACACACACACACACACACACAGCTGCAGAAGAGAACCAAAACTACACACCTAGCTCAAAAGGAGGGGACTGGGTTTGAGGCCACAGATGAAGGTCATGCCAAAAGCACGTGATCTAAAGTCAGAGGTTCAGTTCCTAGTTCCAGAAATTACAAGGACTAAAGGAGGTTAAGAGAGAGTGTGGGCAGAAGTGCACAACCAGAACAGCGGTAGGTGTACAAAGGAGATGCTTCCATGTACGAATCCTGGCACTTACTAGATCATGCTGACTGGGTCTTCATCACGAACTATAGGAAAGACTTGAGGGGGCTGCACAAGGCCCTTTATCCCTCCTCAACTAAGTCCCAAGACGACTTCTTCCCTTCGATTCTGCCTTAGTGGCATGAACTCCAAATAAAGTTCTCCATCTGTCTGTGGTACTGAAGGCCTCAGTATTTTTTTTTTTTTAATACTAAGGTGAAGTTCAGACCTTACCAGTCATTAACACTTTAGTGAAAATGAGTCTATCCATTTGGTGTCTAAAACCAGAAGTCACACCACATTTTTTGTTTGTTTAGGTGGTAAGTCAGCTTGGGGGTGAGACTGGATAGGAGAAGAGAAGGCTGCTTTAGATATAACATAGGCTGGTGTTAGCGAGGCATCTGGAAATACTCAGTCTCCATGTGGGCAAAATGGTAAAACATGGGCTGAACAACCACAGCTGAATAATGGGTTTGTAGCTGTTGTTAAAACTGCTGGCCAATGTGCTTGGTGCACAGAACTCTCTACTTTGTTCTGAGTTCAACCAACATCATTGACAGTGACTTAGATAGAAACATAGGAAAATGCTGATCAGATCTGTAAAGGAGCTGGTGACAGCAAGGATTAAAAAAATTCTCAGGCGACTGGAACAACGGGCTGAAACTAACAAGTTGAGATGTATTTGGGACAAATGTAAATTCTTACACTTAGGTTCAAAAAAATCAACTCTAGATGTACTAGTCAAGGCTGACCTGTTTTAAAAGCAATTTATATGGCAGGTGTAAAAGAGGCAAAATTTTATCTTCAGTACAAGTTCAGCAATGGCCAACGGTGTGATACAGTTCAAAAAAAGAATAATGCCACCCGCTATATTCACATAAGTAGAAAATCTCAAGCTGCATTCAAATGCAGCAGTCTAAAATGGAACGATTATGTGAGTCCCATATGTAATTTTAAGTTTACTAGTAGCACATTTGAAAAGAAACAAGAAACATGGGAAATTCTAATGGATTACATTTTACCCAGTATATACAAAAATTGCAATTTTAACCCTTAATCTATACAGGAAATTATTAGTGAGTTTTACATTCTTTGACTCACGCTAAGCCTTAGAAATCCAGTGTATGTTTTACCCTCACAGCGCCTCTCCACCTGGATGAGCCACATTTCAAGTGCTCCGAGGCCACACACAGCCAGCGGCCACTGTACTGGACACTGTATGGCTAACGTAAGGGGGAGGGCGGGCCCACTAAGTCCTGTTCTCATCAGACCACATCCAGAATATCAGGTGTTTTGGACATCTGAGGATGGACAGTGACAAACCGTAGCCCTCCAAAGGCTAGCTGAAAGACTGGGATGAGAAGGCTCGGGGTGAGAGGACAGTGTTCTCCTAGCACAGGTAGAAAAGTCATAAATGATACTAGCATTATGGGACTACCAAGCATAAAGCTAAGGGCTGCGGGATGAAAACTGTAGTAAGGTTTTGGCTCTTGAAGAGTGAATTTCCCTGACATCAGAGGTGTGTAAGCAGAAGCCAGCTGGCCTGCAAAGAGGATATAAGCATCGAGTTCCCTATCAACTCTGCAATTCAAGGCTTGGAGACACTAAATAGGACCATGAAGTAAAAGGACTGCCTAGCCGACAAACCGGAATGTACACGTCCAGAGATGTTTCTCCTTCAAGTAGTCTTCTTGGGAGGGAACAGGCGTATTCTGGCCAACCCTCACAGGCTGCCTGTGTAATTCTGGTTGTGAGAAATAGGGATTGTAGGGCCTGGCTTTGTACAGTTCCAGCGCTCAACGAGTTTGTAAGTGAGTGTCTGCAGTGAACATTCCTCGAGTAATGTTGTCAACTTGCTGGCTCTTGGCTGACTAGAGTGGCAGGATACTATACGAAAGGTCTTTGAGGCCTCCCCTCTTAAGACTGTGTGTGAGTGCTCCTCTTGCCATCTCACGGAAAAGGATCGCTTCCACTTGCCCTCATGGACTGATTTCAGGGCTGGGGACGCCTGGGTGGCTCAGTCACTTAAGCATCCGACTCTTGGTCGGTTGTGAGACTGAGCCCTAAGTTGGACGCTGCGCTCAGCGTGGAGTCTGCTTAAGATGCTTTCTCCTCTGCCTCTCCCTGCTGCTCTGTCTCTTGCTCTAAAATAAATAAATAAATCTTTAGGGGCACCTGGGTGGCTCAGTTGGTTAAGCGTTTGCCTTCGGCTCAGGTCATGATCTCAGGGCCCTGGGACTGAGCCCCATGTCGGGCTTTCTGCTTAGTGGGGAGTCTGCTTTTCCCTCTCCCTCTGCCTGACGTTCTGCCTGTTTGTGCTCTTTCTGTCAAATAAATGAAAAATAATAATAAAAATCTTTAAAAAAAATAACTGCTCTTCCAAGAGACACATCATTTAAAATGAATTTTTTTTAAAGATTTTACTTATTTGAGAGAGAGAAAGAGTGGGGGGAGGGGCAGAGGGAGAAGCAGACTCCCCGCTGAGCAGGCAGCCTGATGTGGGGCTTGATCCCAGGACTCCAGGATCATGGCCTGAGCTGAAGGCAGACGCTTGACCGACTGAGCCCACCCAGGTGCCCTAAAATGAATTTCAAGGCTAGTGGGGCCTCAGGCCCATGAAAGATCCTGGGAAGCTCAAGGCTCTGCTTTGAATGTCTCACTACCCATCGGTCATCTCTGCCTGAATGTGCCATGAACACCTCAACAGTTATATGTTCCAGACTCAGCTCCTTATCCCCTACTCCATCCTTCACCCTGTTCCTCTGTGACCCCAGATTTGGGGGAGTTCACTATTGAGCCAGGTGGCTCTCTCTGACCTGGGTACTGGATCTCACAACCTAGTGGGAGAGGTACATGAAAATAATAAAAAGAAAAATGGCAGAAGTAGAGGGCTTTCAAGGAGCTCCTTTGGAGTAGCAGAGGAAGACAGAGACAAATCTCACTTGGGGAAGCCTGGAAGGCTTCTTGGGGGAGGACTTCCTTTCCTTTCCCAGATGTTCATAGGGTTCCCTGTGTGTCAGGCTCTGTGCTGGGCCCCAGAGGCCACCAAGGACTCAGATGGAGCTCCTGTGACTGAGGAACTGGCGGCCTCCCAGGAGAGCCTAGCACATGAATAAGGGCACAGAAGGGCTTGGGTGGTAGGTAGAGGCTTGCCTGGGTATAAAGGAGGTTGAAAAGAAGGTGTTGATCCCACCTCGGCTATCAGGAAGAGTGTCACAGAGGAACACAGGGTGGTGGCGCTTGTACTGAGCTTTGGAAGCCTCGTTCGGCAGACCCCAGAGGGCATCTCGGGCAGAGAGATGAGCAGGAACAGAGAGCGGAGTGGCTGGGGTCCGTGGGAACAAGTGTCTCCACAAGGGGACTCAGGGTGATGAGAAGAGTCTGTGAAGTGAAAAGAGATCCCTGACCAGATCGTGAAGATCTTGGATGCCCCGCCAAGGAGTGCAGACACTATCCTGCATGGACTAGGGGACACAGGAGGGTTTTGAGATCAGATCTGTCAGGAGTGAGTACACACTTTTTTATTATAAGAATATTTTTTTTTTTTTTGGTCCTGCCTTCATTTTAGTAAAAATGAAGCATTATGGAGCTGGCAAATCATCTCTGCATCCCAAAGACAGTGCGACATGTGATAATGACTGCGAAGCGCGGCTAAGCCTGTTAGCAAGAATGACCAGGGAGTGAGAGGCAGGAGTGATGCATTACCCTCCGCCATCATCTCTTTGTTGGAGGATCATTAGGAAGGAAACCATTAGAAAAATGCCAGCCAGGTAATAGGAGGGAAACAGGTCTTGGCAGGGCTGTGTTGCCCATGGAGAAATTAGCAAATACAATTCAGAGAAGAAAGCAGGGGCTTCTGAGCTCACCCGGTGAGGCTCCCGGGGAATAATGGCACCCGTGGCTCCCACGTGAGGAACCCCGGATGAGGCAGCAGATGCGTCCAACATTCTGTGACAGGCTTTAGGCGAGCACGGTGTCCTTCCCAGGCTGGGCCGTGATCCCCAGAGCTGGCCCTGTGCCCCTGGACCACTCTCCCGGCACCGGGTGATGCGCCCGACACGTGTGCCGACTCCCGAAGCTCACACTCCCCGAGGTGGTGGAACTAGAGCCTCGAGGGAGGCCGGGCAGGCCTCATCATCCCCGCATCCATTCCCTCCTACTCCACTTAAACCAGGTTCCTCTTGTCCTAGCGATCATTCAGGATTTTGAGAGCGGAAGCGGAGAGGTGACTCACTAGTCGAAATGAAAACCAAGGGCTGGGAAATGCCATTATGGCAAACGGGGGTTACCCAGGGAGGGGTGCCGCCACACCAGCAACTCTCTCAGGCTCCAGACACCCCCTCTTCCAAGAGTTTCCTGGAGCGCCCCTCCTAGGCCAGGAGCTAGAGAACAGAGATGAGTAATCACAGCCCTAAACGGTACCGTCTGGTCTGGCATTTCTAACTGGGGTATGCACGTTAAAAGAAATTGAGCTTGGCCACGGATCTGATTCTTGGGGGTCAAAGTTGGACATTCGGCCTTTGGGGCATCTGAGAAGTGCTGCCAGGGGACGAGGAGCTGAGTTACAGGTGAGAGTGGACAGGGTATGAATGATGCAGGAGACAGAGGGTGACGGCTTGTACCACCATTCTTCACCAACAGCTTGTGGCTCTGTCTCCTGATGGCAGTTTGGATAAAAAGCAGACATCTTAGGGGGAAGTGGGGGTGATGATCTGTCTAGGACTCGAAGAACAGACTGCCCTGGTTTCTGGGGAAATGCCCTCCACCAGGGCTGCGACATCCTGGGGACACAGAATGGGCAGGTAGCCAGAGGCTCCTCACATTTCCTGGTAGAGGGGTGGGGCGCATCTGCGTGTCTGTCAACTGATGGCTGTTTCAGTGGCAGGAATTTTCATGTCACCTTGTGTTGCTAAAGGAGGTTCTGAAGACGAGCCTGCCACTTAGCTAATAATCCCAACTTTTTACGCTGGTTCTCTACAGGAACCTAGAGCAAGGTGGCGTATAGGCCCTGAAGTGGGCCTAACTTGAGTTTAACTCTGGATTCTGGCGCTCAGCAGCTGCCAGGGGATCCGGGGCAGCATAACAACTGCATCCTCCTAAGTCAAACCTGCTCCATCGTGAGGCTGGCAGAGTGGGTGCTACCTCCATTTCGAGGATGGGAAAACTGAGGCCAGATGACTTTGGGGGGATTTACATGGCTTTTAGGGAGTAAATCTAGGGGTAGAATCCAGAAACCCTGATACGGAGTTCAAGATTTTTCCATAGCCTTTGGGGAGCATTGGCCAAAGGTGGCTCAAGGCTGCAGAACACACCCTCATGAGTGCAGCTAAGAATATTCCAGTTTAGTCCTAGATGGATCACTAAGCCAGCTGCTCCCTGTTAAGGACACACAGTCCAACCACCCCATTTCCCAGCCTCTGCACAGAGGCCCAGCTCACCTCCCAACTTTGCAGCCAACTCCTACTCATCTTTTAAGATCAGCCTCATATGTTACCTTCTCTTCTGAGAAGGCTTCAGGCTTCTCCCTTCTCTATACTTCTCTTATATATCCATCTGTTCTAATCCAGCATTGTCTCGTTCACTTTTTTAAATTTAATTTAATTTAAATTCAATTAATTAACACATAGTATATTATTAGTTTCAGAGGTAGAGTTCAGTGATTCATCAGTTGTATATAACACCCACTGCTCATTACATCACGTGCCCTCCTTAATGCCCGTCACCCAGTTACCCCATCCCCACACCCACCTCTCCTCCAGCAACCCTTGGTTTGTTTCCTGTAGTTAAGAGTCTCTTATGGTTTGTCTCCCTCTCTGATTTCTTATCTTATTTTTCCCTCCCTTCCCCTATGATCCTCTGTTTCGTTTCTTAAATTCCACATATGAGTGAAATCATATAATTGTCTTTCTCTGGTTATTTTACTTAGCATAATACACTCTAGCTCCATCCACATGGTTGCAAATGCTTTTTTTGTTGTTGTTGTTGTTAAATGTCTGTCCCTTACAGGACTTGAGAAGCTCTGGAACAAGGGGTTGCATCTTATTCATATCTTTTTTTTTTTTAAGGATTTATTTACTTATTTGAGAGAAAGGGATAGTGTGCATGCACGAGTTAGGGAAGAGGAAGAGGGAGAGAGAGAGAATCTCAAGCAGACTCCCTGCTGAGCACGGACCTGACATTGGGCTCGACCCCACGACCGTGAGATCATGACCTGAGCTGAAATCAAGAGTCGGACGCTCAACTGACTGAGCCATCCAGGTGCCCCACCTTATTCATCTTTTTATCATATTACCAGCAGTGCTAGATACACAGTGAGAGTCAGATGAATGCTTCTTGAATGCATGGTTTTTCTAAGACTTGGTGGGGGGCGGTTCTGGGAGCTAGAAACACCCTCAGGACGATGAACTTTCATGAATCCCCCACACCTCTTCCCTCCATAGGGAGACACTCAAATGGCCCATATAGCCCAGTTTTAACACCACCAAAGGCCACTTTTTCTCCTCAAAGGAAAAATGAAATAAATCATGGATGTTCCAAACGGACACCTTCTCCAGTATGAAAGACCTCTTCAGGGTGGGGTAGGTGGGGAGGAGGCAAAATGTCAGGGCTGCATGGTCAGAGATCATACTTCCTGATAGAACCCCCAGATCAATACTGAGCAGGTGATGCCCAATTCCTTCAGAAGGACCTCACCTATTGGTTAGAATTTTGGATTCTTTCAAAGATAAGAGTCCTGTTCTTAGAGACTCCGCCAGTGTTTGTCCATCCCTTTCTTCCTAACATCCCCCTCTGAGTGACCTTCATGGCCCATGACAAGTATAGAAAGTACTCTGAGTGTTTTAAAGCACTATTTTTCTATTGTTTTAATGGTCCCAATAAGGGCACCATTGTTCCTTAGCGGTATACACGCTTCATTCTAGTAATTAGCTGTCAGAGAGGACCCGACAGCAGCCTAATGTTGTCCGCTCAAATCATATTAATGAAATGCAATCCACTCAAATGTCCTGAATGCATATCTGTAATTGCATTAAGCAGAGAGACCGGGGACATCAGGATCAAACTTCAGTCTCTGAACACAGCGTTACGATCAAGCACATTAATCCATTATTTCTTCAGAATCTGACAGCCAATTAATATACCAGGCCTTCATACACCAGGCAAAGGATTGATGTCCCTGTCATGATTTTGTTTTTAAAAAACCATTAAAATGACTGTTTGTACTCAGGGATGTCAAAGTAAATGCTGGGTGTAATGTTTCTAATCAAAATCAATTGTTCAAAGGTGGAAAGGTAAGAAACAAACTTTAGAGGAGCACTGTCATCTCTCCCAAAAAAGGAAATTCAAAGATCTGAAAGCCTCACTGCTTTCCCTGGTGCTTTTAAACAAAAAAGTAGCTAAAATTAAGTACTAGTCAGAGTTCAAAAAACTCAGCTTCATCAAGTGATTTTGAACAGGACATGTTTGGCGTGGGTTCTTTTTTATTTTTAACACAAACAGGTCTTCATTTTAAGGATTTCACTGGTATTTACAACTAAGCACATAAACACACAGAGCGAGACGGCCCAGTTCTGAGTTCTCCTGCCTCACTCCACAGAACACACCTCGTTAATTACCCAAACTGCCTTCCGCAAATTAGAACTTCTGCCGGACCGCAGAGGCAAAAAAATGAGAACACATTCCTCCTCAAAATTGCAGAATGGGACAAACGTCCTATGAATCAGACCCACTTGCAAGAGTGCGCAGGTCAGCAGTGCTCTCAGGACCATGATAAGATTTAATTAGAAGCTGCTATTAGAACACTGCTATTCCTCTGTGGGGGCACGTCGAGATAAAACTTCAGCCTACGTATTGCTGGTGCCTCTGGTGGGAACCATTTTGGGGGGGTGCTCACACTGTGCTGAAATCAAACTCCTTTTGGGTTGAGGACCAGAATGTGTGTTCCTTGGTTTCCTGGGATCTGGACCCTGTTTGCTTGTCCCGTGCAGTCTCCCACCACTCCCCCACCCCTTCTGGTACATTCTAGCTACGTGGCCACTGGGACAGCGCTCCTCCATGACAGGTCCCCTTACAGATTTTCCTGGGGTGACAACATTCAACACTGAGCCGCCTCATGCCTTTCTCGGGCTGGGTTCGGCAGGCTTTCTGTGGGACTCACGGCTCTGGTGCTTCCCTTTTTCATAGCACCTACCCATACTGCTTTGGAAGCTTCTGTTCCCACGGCTGACTTGCTGACTTCCTTTCCTCAACTGTGCGCAGCCAGAGCCGAGGAACAACTGCCTAAAGCTGGGCCTGGCATGTGGCAGTGACTCAAGAGAAGCTTGCTGAATCTGACAGAGCATGAACGTTCTTGAGGCTCTCGATGTGAACTGCTACATTGCTCCCCTAGAAGATGGCCTGGGGTATTACTCCCATGGTCAATATTGAGCGTGCTGAATCCAGCTTCTATGGCTAGCCATAGAAATACTGGCTGTTGTGACATTTCCACAGACCCATCTCCCTGCCATCTAAAAAACCCCCAAAAAACAAAAAACTCCAAAAAACCCCAACTCCACTCCTCAAGTGACGTCCCAAACCTTGGGAAACGGGACACTGATTTTACAAGCAGAACCACAAAAGTGGCAGTTGCCTCCTCAAGCCAGACCCCACGCGAGGAAAGGGAAAAGTTCGTAATCACTGTGCGAAGGAGCCTGAAGAGTGGACGTGGGCATGTACGTACAGGCTCTAAAAAAGATGTGTGCAATTCTAGGGTTCATGTCAGAAAGACACTTCCAGTAGAAGAATTTACAAGCTGACAACTAAGAGATGGTCTAAATACGTAAAGCCTTGGCTGAAAGAACGGCTGGGGAATTCTAAAGAAGAGATTTGGTACATCACGGAAGGGTGGGGACAAATGAAGGGACACCTGACTGCAGTTTCCTTACTCTGTGCACTTGGCACATACTAGCTTTACACACATCTCTCCTCCATCTCCATGACCATTTCTGGGAGGTGGGAATTAGTATCCCTGTCTTACTGAGGGGGCTCCGGAAGGAAGGTAACTGATGTCAGGTCACCAGTGCACAGGTCAAGAGCGGAGCTTGCCCAAGATCACCAGTGGGCTGGGCAGAAGCGGAGCTGGGATTTGAAATTCAGCCCATCCTTTACCCGTATACCATAGTTACATAGGTCAAAAATTTTTCTCTTACGAAAAAAACTACCATTAAAGCAAAAACACTATTCAAAAAATCCTTAGGGCTTGGAAGAAGCTGCACAGTAAAGCTGTGAGCACGGGTGTAATAGAGGGCGGCTGGGGCTTTGGAGCCCGGGAGGTTGGCGTCCAGCTCGTGGCTCAGTCACGTACTAGACTCGTGGCTTTAGGTAAATCACTAGGCACTTTCAACGCTTTGTTTCCTCATCTGAATTATAGGCATAAAATCACATACCGTAAAGGCTTGTGGGGAGGAGCTGAAGTATTATAATCCAGTGTCTGGTACAAGGTAATGGACGTTTACTGCCCTCACAAATGCACCAGGCAGCGTTCTAATCTCTTTGCAAATGACTCAATTAATGGTCACAACAACCCCAAGATGGGGAGCCTATTAATGATTTACATCTTATAGATGAGGAGACAATGCACAGAGAACTTAAGGACTTGCCAAGGACACTCGGAATAGGCGTGGGGACCCTGCAGTTGGCGTCTAGAGCCCACATGCTTCCCCACCGCCTCTTCCTGCTTACAAGTTCATGGCGATGGTGGTAATCCATCCTTCAAGGCTCGGCTCAGCACCTCTTCGGGAAAGTGCTGCTAAAGCAATCTCTCCTCTCTCTGGCTCTGCTGGCTGCTCCCAGAGCACTCCTTGCCCACATCAAACACCTCTGACTCCTCTACTCATCTGTGAGCACTTGGCAAACAGGACCCATGTCCTTCCTCTTCGAACCCTCAGAGCCCAGCACACAGCAAGTATCCTGCCACTGACAAATGAATTGGTGAACAAGGAAGCGTTCGATTCCTTCACAACTGGGCTCATTCCAGCCAGTCAGCCTACACAGGGTGAGGAGGGCGGGTGAGTTTAATTAAAAAGCCGGAAGTCTAATAATTTGCTTATTTTTCCCCAGGTTTCATCATCTGAATGATTTTAAATGAAGCATGTCACCTGGATACATCATGGTCTCTAAGTAAACAAACATTTTTAATGCTGCTCAGAGAAGACAGACGTAAAAGGCCTCCACGGGTCACCACATCTCAGGATTCCAATCATGTCAGCTTGGCAGACAGAGTGGGATTAGATTTTTCTTAAAAGCAAACCAAGGCAACAAGGGCACAAATTCAAGCTCTACATGAATTCCGTTACTGTTCTTAGTGGATTATCAACATTCAATCCAAGAGAGAAAAATAAGCTCAGACATTTTCGCCTTCACTGTTTGACAAACTCCTATTTATCCTTTAAAACCTACTGCAGACCACGTCCTGGGAAGCCTGCCTAATTTCTCAAATACAGTTAATCTCCCCTTCTTCTGGGTTACTTCAACAGGCTTTTTTTTTTTTTTTTTAAGATTTTATTTATTTATTTGACAGAGAGAGACACAGTGAGAGAGGGAACACAAGCAGGGGGAGTGGGAGAGGAAGAAGCAGGCTCCCAGCAGAGCAGGGAGCCCGATGCGGGGCTTGATCCCAGGACTCCTGGATCGTGCCCTGAGCCGAAGGCAGATGCTTAACGACTGAGCCACCCAGGCGCCCCTCAACAGGCTTTTGTAATCGCACTTAACACGCTGCATTGCGAGCTCTCTAAACGGATACCCCACTTGACAGTGAGAACAAAGACAGTGTTCTGCTCAAGCTCTGAGCCCAGGGAAAGGACTAGAGTAGGGGCCTGAGGACACATGATGAATTTATTGCAATAACCCCTTCACTCAAATCTGAGTTTTGCATGGCCAACATCAAGGCAAGGATCGAACCACTGGGCTCAACTCTTAGCCCAGAGCTGGAGTATTGTTACATCGAAAATAAAGCCCACTAATTTCCTAGCATTTCTATAGGAAAACATTTCTGAGCAATTTCTTGGAACAACATCCTCAGAATTATTTAGGGGGAGTAGTGTGCAGCCAGACTGAAGTTCAATTCCTGGCTTTACAATGTCCAGCTGTGACCTTGGCTACTTAACAAAGCCTTAGTTTGCCCACGGGTTAGGCAGGGATAACACCGCTTATCTAATAGGGCTGCTGGGCAGAGTACGTTCAAGAATGCATGTGCTTCGCACAAGGCCTGGCAGATGGTCAGTGCTTTTAAAGGGAGGCTCTCTGGGGCAAGCCGGACAGCTCAGTGGTACGGCCGTGGGCTGAGGAGTCAGATGGGTGTGAGGCCTACCAGCCATGGAACGCCGGGAGAGTCACCCACCCTCTCTACGCCTCTTTCTCCTTACATTTGGGCAACAATGTTGCCCAAAGTGGCACAACAGCAATGCCTTGAGGTGGTTTCAAGGAATAGCTGGGAGCGAATGTAAAAGTGCCTAGCACAGTCCCCGGACACAGGAGGCCCTCAGCATCATTCTTCATCTCCGGCTCCCAACCTCCTAACACCGAGTTCATTCCTCGGTCAACCACCAATGTTATCTGTGAGCTCTTGAAAGGCTGCCAGGCAGATGACTTTCAATGTCAGCATCTGGAGAGCCCATTTGTAGGACTCTCTCAAGGCTCACATAAGCTCGGAAAGGCATGGATTGTAGGTGGCGGGGAGGGGGTTCTCCTGGAAATGCACCTTGAACAACTCCAAGTATAACCAGGTGTCTAATTACCTTTCTGATGCTAGTGACATTCTCCCTGCCTCCCCCAGCTCCTGTTCCTCCCAGGACAGAATGATCTTTCTAAAATGCGGATTGGATCTTGTATTTCCACAGACCATAGCTCTCCAGTGGAACTCCCCATCTCAAGCTCTCTGTCCTAGTTGGTCCCACGGTATCAATAGGTCTTCTGTCTCAGAGGGGTTCAACGGTCAAAAGTTTGAGAAACACTGGGTTCAATCAAGTTTAGTACAGATAATTGCTGAGGTGTACATACAGCATTTATTATACACTGTGTACTTCTAAGAGGGGAACCTATTCAACTGTATTCCCAGAATCTCTTGGCTACAGAACCCTATATATTCAAAGAATACCACTACCAGTCGGAAAAACATGGGGCACACACCTTACACTAGAATTTATAAGGGTCTAAGATTTTTTCACAAACCTTCTTTTCTAGTTTCATTCCTCCCTCAGCTCACCCCAGGTTCTAACAGCGCAGAACTCATTGCTTTGCCCCCCTCACTCCCGTGTGTCTCTGCCTAGTTCCCCTTCTCCAACTGGTGAATGCGCTCGCCTTTCCAAGTCCAGCCAAAACATGCTCTCCTCTGTGACCCGTGACCCTCATCCCATCTCTCCCCCTGCCCCAGAGTACAGTTTTAATAAAGGGCTGGCCTCTTTACTTGCTTTTTGTCTACCTGCCCTTGGCCCAGGAGATAAGTTCCTGGAAGGCAGGGCCATGAATACTATGTCTCTGTACACTTGGCACTGGGCCTGCATAGAATAGGTGCTCATTATGCTGAGTCAGTGCTCCCTGAATGTCAGAAGGAGCCACTGCACGCAAACTCACAGAATTTTTTTTAATGTGGTTTAAATGCCTTAGGTTTTATAGTCTTAAAGACTTTTTATTTCTCAGAACATAAATCCTTAGCATCTGACTATAAATTCTTAGTGGATTTAAAAGCATCATGTACTTTCTGCTCTACTGAATGCAAAATCTGAGTGGCGCAGAGCCAAGGGGCTTTCGGAGAGCCACTGACCCTGCTCAGTCATTTTAAAGACGAAGAAACTGAAGCCCAGAGAAGGGAGGGGCTTGCCTGGAGGCAAGTGCCCTGATGCCCAGGCCACCTTCTTTCCCTGCAGCTTCACGGACTACAATGGCAAGTCCTCAGAGGCGTGGAGGTGACCGACCAGGGTCCTGCAAGCCAGCCACCTCCTCATGCCTCGCTGGGTGGAAGAGAACTTCTCCACAATGACACCAAAATGTTCTGCTTGGTAATTATGAACTCAGCAGTCATGATGAGCCATGGCACGTACAGGAAAGGCTACAAAAAAGCAGTGACAGCATGACACCAGAACCACCCCCCCCCAAAAGAGTTGGCTGGTGTTCACTCTTAATGTTAAATGATGAATTCTTCAGACAGTCACATATTTCTTCAAGATAACTCCGAAGGAACTCCGTGATAATTTGGCATCAATATCCAACTTATGTTACCTAACATATTTTAGCAGCTACAGCTCCCTGTGTGAGATATTCTATATGGACAGATCTATGGTGATGGGTAAATTACAATATGTACAAGTACAAATGCTTCTAGGAAACAGGGCTTTATGTAAATATATGATATTTTATACAGAATCCATGCTACCTACATACACAGGTTGCTGTAATGGCTTATCAACAGAGACGCCTTGAAGAAGATGTTTGTCTTTAAGATGACTTGAGCTATTTCTTCTTTAAACAATACAGTGTGAAGAGGGACTTACAAGTGCCCTCTCCATCTTAAGGCACGTAGGCAACACAGCCTTAAAAGAGTTAACATATCCCTACCAGAAGTCCTAACAAATTGAATCTTATTTAATTAGATATTGTATTTAGGGGGGAAAAACGAAATAAAATTCTTTCATTAACTAAACCAAACTCCCTTAAAGGCAACAATATGTTCCTCTCTGTCAGGACAGAATGGAATGAAATCTTTATTTTAATTGGGGTCAGATGAGGAGCCATTTGGCTTCAGATGCTTTGTTTATCAGCCCTGAGCTTTATGGCTGAACCGGAACGTGAAATATTCCATTACACAACCGTTCCACTTAAAAGCCCACTTTCCCAACGATTTTTCATATGCTAAATGCTGTAAATATAGCTCAAACTAGCTTTGAAATTTAGAAATAGCATATTTAAAGATTCCTCAGTGACATGATGATCCCAGGTAGCCTTGGGTCAGAGGTGCTCTTTCTTCTATCCAGCAATGCGGCTTCCCTTAGACAAGTACCTTGTGATCAAGAAGAGGAGGCTGGGAATGCCATCTATGGTGCCACTGCTCCTCAGTGGGCATGAGTCTGCCCCCTTCATCCAGCTGAGCTGAAAGGTTCCAGATATGACAAGCATTTATCAAACACCTCCTACATGCTAAGCTCTGAAAGACAACACAGGATGGTGATTCGGAGCAGGGCTCTGGAGCTAGACACTCTGCATTAGATTTACAACCCTAATGCTTACTATCTGTGTGACCTTGGGCAAGTCACTTAATTTTCTGTGCCTTAGTTCTCTCATCTACACAATAGGAAAGATAACAGTATCCACAGCGTTGCTGTGAAGATAAATGGGTAATGTGTCAAGTGCTTTAAAGAGTACCTGTCACCGAGTCAGCGCTATTATTATTATTATTAATAAATATTTCCACATTTGTCCTTACAACAATTTACTGAGGTAAGGGTAAGTAAGACCCTTTCACAAATGAGAAAACAGGCTCAGAGAGGGGGAGTTATTTGTTCCAGGTCACATGGTCATTTCAGCCCAGGTTTGTCTTAAGTTCTGGCTCTCTTCACTAAGAGATGTTGCTTCCAGGATAAAACAGAATCAACACTTATTTAAACTTCAGAACCCAACCATGGCTCAAAATTTCCACATACGCTGAAAAAAAAAAAACACTTATATTTTTGTCTGGGTAACTGGGAGGAGAATTAAGTGTAATCACCACCATTTTCTCTTACGAGACCCACAACCTCCGTCCAAAAGGAAATTCCAATAGATTTTATTACTACAAAAAGATGACCTAAGTCATCTGATGTAGCAAATGATCCAACACAAAAACTGGCATCTTTATTATAACTGAGGATCACAAGAGTTATGATTAAGAGGGTTAACTCATTCATTGTGCGTTTGTGGGCAAGGCTCTAGGCTGAGAGCCATTCAAGTGGATATGTGAGATTATGACTTTTCTCTCCCAAATGGATGAAAGCCAGGGAAATATTAACACAGAAAAACAATTTTTTTTTAGTCTTAAAATAACTAGTGTTCAGAGACTCAAAAGACAGTTTTCCATTTCTACTGTGAAATTTCATTCAGCCTTGTTCAGTTGCCCTTAAAATGTATTCACTCAGAAAACAACTTTCTTTTTATCTTGCAAGTTCTAGCATCATAATCCATCTAGAGTTTCAGGATTCTTTTTCAAGCACGTTGGCAATGGGTTAATGATGACATTATCTGACAGCTCCCAAACAGCATAGGCAAAGAGGGATGGAACTAATCAAGGAAATATCGCCTCAGCTACACTTGGCAAGTCCAGAACCAATGTTACACAAGACAAGCCTCCTAAAGTGAAACTGGGAAAGCAGCAAAAGTTTTGGCAAAAGGCACATTTTTTACTTTCGTTCTCGGTGAGGACAATAGATTGTGTTGTCTGCACCTGATAGGAGGGAGTCAAATTCTAGTGCGCTTTGAAATTTGCATTCAGACAAATGCTTACAGAAAACACAGCCATTTAAAAATAAATGCGTCATGCACGGTTTGTAAATTCTGAGACGACACCCATGAAGTTTTCCCTATACATTTTCCCATCTTCTGTGAAATGCTCTGTTCTGGAAAATGTAATAAAATGAGCTGTTTCTGCAACTTCACAGCAGGTACACGGATTTGATAGTAAATCACTTTTCTTTATTATTTTCACATAATTGTGTCATGATCTTTTGACACGTTAAAAAAAAAAGGTAAGTGGATGTCCACACGTATGTAATTCACTAATTGCATATCTTCAGTGAGGAAAAAATGCTTATGTTAAAGTTATTGATTTTCTTAACCAGAGTTCAAAGCGAAGGTGCCATGAACATCTAAATAAATATCAAGGAAGTGTCAAAGGTAACCGAGGAGGGGTCCCAGGTGAAGTGTGAAGTGTTAATTGTATCTAAAAAAGTATAAAAGAATAGAGGAAAAAGACAGATATACTGAACTTCCAATTATCATAATGTTACCTTCTTCCTAACACATTTTCAAACTTGAAAAAAAACATAGAAGCCAGAGGAATTCAGAGCAGAGTACCCCCGGCCGTGTCCTGCATAAATCTTATGCTCTGCGTGCACATAGTTTATTTAAACATAAAGTAAAATTACAACTTACATAATGCCTATTCACATCACGATATACCATTAGCCCACAAAAGGCACAGTGACGGAACTGGACAGGAAACTAGGAATGAAGGAAAGAGATGAGACAAGACTCTTTTGCATCTGTTGGACAGGGTCGTAGGGACACTGTTTCAAAGGTGAGCAGGGGACGGTTCGTCCCCTGCTCATCACACTCAAACACACACCAGCACATGTAGATAATTTGCAAGAATCAGATGCCTGATGGATAATGAATATGCACATCTAATCAGGAATGGGCTTGGCTCGGAGGGCAAAGCAGCCAGGCCAATAGCCGAAGCTTCAGTCTGTTGAAGGTGCTCACCGCTAGACAGCACATGGGAAAGTATACAACGGCACCAGGGGGCCGGAAGTCAGGGGGGTGTGTCTTCTCCACTGGCGCCAGTCACCTACTTAAACTCGTGTGAACCTCAGTTTCCTTCTCATTAAAGTGAGGATACCAATACTCACTGGGAGGGCTGGTGGGAGGATTAGGGGCACTGCAGCCAGCGTGTTAATACACAGGTGGTGCTCAACAAAGGAAGCTAGCAGTGACTGTCCCATCTTCATGACCTTCTTTTCAGCCTTCGCTTCAGGCGGCAGATGGACGGCACACGCCCAGTGAGCGCACGAGGTTATCTTCCATACTCTTGGGTGGCACCAAACAGGCCTCTACAATTTTAGATGAACTGACAAGAGAGGAAAGCCTTCCAATTCTCCATCTCCAGGCCAGACTTTCCACCGAAACTCCAAGACCTGTCTCTCCAACAACACACTGACAGCCTCCCCTAGGATGACCCACGTGGATCTCAAACCCGATACCTCAACTCTGAAGTCTCTGCCCTGCCATCAGCCTGCGGCATTTCGGACCTCGGCCAAGAAACCTCCACTCACTCACTCGTCGGGTTCTGCACTCAGTCCCGTCTCCAACTGCTCCGTCTCTCCTCCTCCTCCTCCACTTCTGAGAAGCCACCTACTTCAGATGAAACCACCTGTAAAGTGCCTACAGCCGGCTGTCCCTGCCTCCTCCCTCCTTTTCCTCCCCTTCCTGGGTCAGCAGAGTTGCCCTCTTCAAAGACAGCTCACAAGTCCAGACAAAGGTGCCCACTGCTGCCGTCTTCCCCACAGCCCCGGCAGCACTGCCCAAGGCCCTGAGCCTCTCAGGGTTTCACTCTTGTCTCTCCTGCCATCCTGAGAGCCCCTCAAAGGCAGAGGCTGTGTCTTAGGAGGCTTCCTGTTCCCTGCATCCACTCTAGACCCAGGACAATAACGGCTACCCGGGAACGTGGGTGAAGTCTGTGGATCACAACTTTGTATGCATCACGCACACCTATACACTAAACTGATAAAGAATACTGCATGAAATAACTGGAGTGAGCTCACATGGACAAACTCCAAACGTGTACCATCTCAACGGAGTATAGACGGACGGCGAGGTTTCTGCGGCTATTCAGTACGAGCGCATATGAGCGCGCCTGTGATGTTTTGTGGACAGCAGCCACTTGAGATGGGTAGAGTGGGGACTGCTATTCCCATTTCACAGATGAGGAACTTAAGGGGAGGAGAGTAACCCATATGAGATCACAGAGCAAAACTGGTCGAGTGAGATGTAACCAAGGGCTTCTGGACTCCACACCACTGGCCTTTCCACATACCAAGCCCCTCTCGGCAAACAGCCGTGCAGAAACCTCACTTTTGGCTCACATTCCAGCCACTGCTATCAACTGCTCCCAAGGACGAGCTTTGCGGCCCTGTGACATTCCCCAACCTGGAGGGGTGGCAGGCACAGAGGGGAACTTTTCACTAAAATAAGGAAAGATTCCCAGGGTGCCTGGGTGGCTCAGTTAGTTAAGCATCCAACTCTTGATTTGGCTCAGGTCATGATCTCAGGGTCATGAGATCAAGCCCCGAATTGGCCTCTGCACCCAGCACAGAGTCCGCTTGTCTCTCTCCTTCTGCTCTTTCCCAACCCTGCCCCCCCCTTTATTTGAGAGAGAGAGAGTGAGAGAATGAAAGAGCGTGCACAAGCAAGGGGAGCGGCAGATGGGGAGAGAATCTCAAGCAGACTCCATGCTGAGCAGGGAGCCCAATGCGGGGCTCGATCCCAGGACCCTGAGATCATGCCCTGAGCCAAAATCGTGAGCTGGCTGCTTAACTGACTGAGCCACCCAGGAGCCCCACCATAGGAGCATTTGAAAGATGGAATAGGTTGCTTCAGAAGAAAGCACATTCCCTGGCACTGGAGGTGTGCAGCAGAGGCTAGAAAGCCTCACGGTGGGGTGGGGGTGGGGGAACGCTGGGGAAGAGACTCAAGCATGGAACAGGTGATGAGACCACAAATCCTTCTGGCCTTGAGATCCTCAGATGGAAAATAGAGATTTGGAAAACAATGTGCGCCCAGCACGGGTCAGGAAGCAGGCTGCAAAGAAGGCCTGCGACTGCCCTCCTTTGACACTCATTCCAGAGGCCCCGTTCCCATACTCCTGCCTCCAGAAAACCTTCCCAGACTTCCTCACGAGGTAAGGATCCCTCTGCTCTGCTTCCAAAGCCTGGAGTACATGCCTCTTTGGCTCAGAGTGCAGACGTCCGAGGCAGTCAGGGCTGGCCGCAGTTCTGGCCGTGGCATTGGAAGGGTGACCTCAGCAGAGTGCCTTCAGGGCTCCGAGCCCAGGTTCCTGCGAGGGTCCCAGCGCTAACACAGGCCAAGAACTCGGCGCTGTGCCTGGGCCAGAGCAAGTGCTCAGGAAGCGGCAGCTGCACCGCCATCGCCAGCGTCACCGGACAAGCCCGGGCTGAGGACAAAACAGCTGCGAGGCCAGTGCCGGCCGAGAACGGAAGCAGCCCCAGGGCTGGTGCTCGACTGGCTGCTCACTAGCTCCAGTCACCTCCTAGTTCCAACGCCCCGTTCCTTCCACTGAGAAATGGGACCCAAAATGAGTTGTTTGCACCTCCTCCCTCACAGTTTGCTGCGTGTGCTCTAGGAGCCTTTGTGAACCCCAGAGCGCCAAGCGACATCAGCGACTGCGTGTTGCAGGGAGAGGCTGGGAAGGGGATGGAAGAGCTACCGCCCAGCCTGGCTGGGAGGCCAGGGGCTGGCTGCAGTCCAGGGTCCCTGGGCTCTCAAAACAAAACCCTGCAGTTATCAGCGCCTCGTGACTTGAGGGTCTCCACTTCGCTTGTATGTGGAAGCTGTGTGCGGTCAATCACACGGGAAACCAAAATCAGAGAGGAAAATGACAAAGGGAGAGAGAGAGAAGAGTATAGAGGATTGAGTAGGTCAAAGTGTCCCTGGAAAATAAAAGCTCCAAACAAGAACCAGCAGAATGGCAAAAAGGCAAACAGACGATCAAAAGCAGGAGAACAAAATGTAGGCCAGGAAGTCAGTGCCAAAGAATTGATTAGTCAAACATATGAATCTCTCATGCTGAAGCAGAAATATCACAGCCCTGGCTCCTCACTGTGGAGCCCTCTCGTCATAATGGGAGCTATGAAGAGGCCGGGGAATAAAGCAACTTTCATTTTTCCTCTGTGAACGCCGAGGGCCAGGCCCCAGGAGGACCTCGCCTTGTGCTGGCTTCGGGGGGGAGCGTGGCCCCTGGCCACAGGAGTGGGGTGCGAGTGAATGGGCTGGCACTCGGCTCACTTCACTTGAAAGCTCAGAGGCCTCTATAGACACAGATCTCGGGCAAGAACAGCATCCTGGGACGTGGACTTATAGATTCAAATGAGGAAAGGTGAGTGTCCTTCTCAGCATCACGGGGACTAGAGTTCCTTCGCTCCTCTTTTCTGTGTCCTTCCTTGCTGCAATGGGCCCCCTGGCTGTTCCAGCAGCCGGCGATGACAGAGTGCCACAGAGCTCAACAAAGCAGGAGCCAGAAACTTACCAGAAGTGATGCAACTGGAAGGCTCCCAAATCTGCAGGGTGGCCCCAGAAAGGGTGTCTATAAATTGGGTTGGCAACAATAAAGAACTGTGGGCAGCTTGGAACAGCGGAAGGAGGAGTCAGTTTGGAGCCAGCGGATGTTGGTTCTAGTACCAGTCTTGCCATTAATGGTTATGTGATCTTGGCCAAATTACCTCATCTCTCCGAGTCTCAGCTTCCTAAACTGGAAAACACACACCGTAAGGGGTGCTGAGAGGGTTAAGTTAAATGAGATGGGAAGATGCCTGGCAGCGGGTCTGCCTCACGGCTGTGCAATTGAGGGGATCTGAAGAAGTCATGCTGCCATATTTTAAAACATCTCTGGTATTTCTGGAAACTAGAGAATGAGCTACATAACTTATGGCTCTTGTCTGAATGGGCTGCAGGAACTTGGATCGTTCAAGTTTATAACTATTGAAATGTCATTCTGAGGTCTGTTTACCTTTTGGCCGTTCTTTTCCAGCACCCTGTGAGTCGGCCCTGGACTGAATTCCGGATAGAAGCGCTCAGGGCAAGTTTCTCTGTTGACTCCGATTCTCAGTGCAGCCCAGGCCTCCTTGTTGACCCCAGAGCCACAACGAAAGTCAGCCTGGCACAGGGGAAGGAGCTCAGGCTTTGTGGTCAGCAACTCTGGTTAGAAGTCCAAAGCTACTACTTGCTTGCTGTGGTAAAAGCAGTTTCTCTGTACAAATTGTTTGCAGGCAGTACCAGAAATTTCAAGCAGGAAATACATTTTTTCTTAGGATGCGTCCCAATGGACAGGTGAAATCCAGCAAAACTGATACAACTAGAAGATTCTCTACAGACCCCAGTGCTACACTGTCATTTTCTCAGTCAAGATCTCTACCTCTTTCCTTGGTTGCTAGGAAGCCAACTAAGGCCCAAGTCTAAGGATATCAGAGCTGGAAGAGTCTCTGGATTTAATCGAGCCCATCTCTTCCTTTTACTGTTGGAGAAACTGAAGCCCAAAAGGGTTAGGCAATTTGCCCCCAGGTTATACAAGGAACTGGAAGTACTGCTTGGGGTTGGTGCTGCCCTGATCTGCCTCTAAAGTCAACATACAGAGCCTTGCCCTTGACCACTGGTAAGAAGGGGCTAGCTGGCTGCTTCATGGATAGGAAGGGCTGATCCATACAGCTGGGCTTACTGCAGCCTGGAAGGCAAATGACTGTGCAGAATAGTGACACACGGCCCTGCTAATGATTTCCTGCACTGCCCACTAGGGTGTCTGCTTGACATGTATCTTAGATGAGAACTCAAAACCTTCCTCACTTCTTCACTGCAGCCTTGCCCAATACTTACCCCAAAGCCTCTATTCTCTAGCATGGAAAAGATAGGAAGGAAACAGCTGGGGACAAATAGAAGCTATATACATAGTACTCAAGGAACTAAATATCAACAATCGTTTTGAGAATTCTCAGCCTGAAAAAAATATTTGTAATCTATATCATAAACAAAGGGGGCATTAACCTGAAACATAAAAAAATTCCTAAAAATCAAGAAAAAGAATAAATACCCAATAGAAAAATGGACAAGGGAATCATATAGTTTACATAACAAGAGCCACAAATTACCCTACATGTAAGAAAAGATATTTAATCTAACTTGCAGTAATAGAGATTTATATAAAATTTCACTGAGATATCACTTCCCACCCATCAGATTGGAAATAATCCGGAAATAACCCATAAATTTAGCAACACACTCTACTGATAAAGCCACGGGATAACAGGACAGGAATGAAAAATGATACAACCCCTATGGAGGGGAATTTGACAACGTCCAGCAACATTTCATGACCCAGCAATCTGACCTACAAGACCTATCCCAAAGATATACTTAGGAAAATAGAAAATGATTATATGATTAAGGTTATTTGTCATGACATTACTTCTAATAGCAAAAGTCTAAGAACATCAACATTAGGGGCGCCTGGGTGGCTCAGTTGTTAGGCATCTGCCTTTGGCTGAGGTCATGATCTCAGTGGGATCGAGCTCTGCGTTGGGCTCCCTGCTCAGTGGGGAGCCTGCTTCTCCCTCTCCCACTCCTGCTTGTGTTGCCTCTTTCCCTGTCTCTCTCTGTCAAATGAATAGATAAAATCTTAAAAAAAAAAAATCAACATAGTACTGGTTGCAAAAACTGTGACATCCATACTATGCTGTAATGTGCAGCTGTGAAAAATGATAAAGATTTCTCTACACTGTTCTAGACTGATTTCCACGAAAGATTAAGTGAAAAAAAGTAAGATATACAACAATGTATGTAGCAGTTACCTTCCTTTTTCTTTTTTTTTTTTAAAAAGTAATGGAGAGGGATTAGGAGGGAGGTAAGAACTGAGGTAGAAGGTTTCTCCAAACGAACCTTGCTATATTATATTTAAAATCATGCAAAGAGTTCACGAGATCAAAAAAAATTAAATTTTAAATAATTCCTAAAAACTGAGAAGATACTGAAACAAATGAACCTAATTGTATATTTCATTGGTGACATATCCACTTGAAGAAAAGAATTTTTGCAATAAACCCTAAAGACAGTATTCTAACTATATATGCTCAGGGGGTATTCTTTAAGGACAATAAGAACAACAATAAAGGAGTGGCTGGGTGGCTCAGGTCATGATCCCGGGGCCCATGTGGGGCTCCCTGCTCAGAAGAGAGTCTGCTTCTCCCTTTCCCTCTGCCCCTCCCCCTGCTCTTCTCTCTCTCCCTATCATTCTCTTTCAAATAAATAAAAATCTTAAAAAAAATAAAAACATAATCTGAGAATTACTGGCAGCAATAAAGTTGATTTTTAAATTTAAAAACAGGGGCGCCTGGGTGGCTCAGTCGTTAAGCATCTGCCTTCAGCTCAGGTCATGATCCCAGGGTCCTGGGATCGAGCGCCGCATCGGGCTCCCTGCTCAGCGGGAAACCTGCTTCTCCCTCTCCCACTCCCCTTGCTTGTGTTCCCTCTCTCGCTGCCTCTCTCTTTCTGTCAAATAAATAAATAAAATCTTAAAAAAAAAGATTATGTATATATTGTATGATAAAATAATTATATCCATTAACATTTTTAGGAACCAAGAATTTCAAGATAGAATAAATGAAGAAGTATAAAATCAAGAAAGTATAAATCCTGAAAATTTAAATTTGAAGAGAAAATAGCAATATGAATTAATTCATTATTGTTCTTTTTCCTTTTTTAAAAAAAGACATTTGAATTCTGTCCACTGAAAATCTCTATAAGTAATAACAGACCAGTAGCAATGACCACTGCCTGTATTCAGAAAATGGTCTCTAAAGACCATTTCTTACTGAAAGGAACCAGGGCTCGTTGAAAGGCTGATTCCAGATCTGGGGCAGGAAATGTACAAAATGAACTGGAAGCTTCTTGTCATTCTGGAATATATGAGTTAACAATCAGATAATCTACATTGTGGGACATTCTGTAAGACAACTGGCCTGGACTCTTCAAAAATGTCAGTGTCATGAAAGACCAAAACAAAACAAGAAGCAAGGGGGTTATTCTAGATTAAAGGTTATTTAAGAGATAATAACAACCAAATGCAATGTGTCATCCTTGATTTGAGGTCAGGTATATTGAAAAAGGCAATTATAAACGATTTTGGAACCAGGGCACCGGTGTGGCTCAGTGGGTTGAGTGTCTAACTCTTGGTTTCAGTTCAGGTTATGATCTCAGGGTTGTGAGATGTGAGATCAAGCCTGGAGTAGGGCTCCACACTCCTCGGGGAGTCTGCTTGATATTCTCTCTCTCCCTCTGCCCCTTCCTCTGCTTGCATGTGCTCTCTTTTAGTAAATAAATTAAAAAAAAAAGATTGGAACGAACTTGGAAACTGAATATACATGGTAAGTTAGACAATATTATTGTATCAATGTCAAACTTCTTGAGAGTGATGGTGGCTTTCTGGTTATGGTAGAGAATGTTCCGATTCTTAGGAGACCAAGGCTACAATGTTTAGGAACGAAGGGTCATGATACCTGTAACTTACTTTCAAATTGGTTCAGCAAACAGACCAAAAAGTGCAGTGCATATACATATTCAGAGAGACAATGCAAATGTATAGAACATTAATTGTCAATGAACTTAGGTGAATGGGTGCTCACTGTATTGTTCTTGCAACTTTTCCATAGGTTTGAATTTTTTTAAATAAAAAAGTTGAACAAAAAAGAAAATGTTAAATTCTTATTTTTAAAAGATGCTTACTAGCTTAAGGGTAAAATGAAATACTTGGATTTGCCTTAAAAGACTTCAGGGAAAAAAATATGGAGAGGGTGGGATAGGAAATAAAGAATGTTGACGGTAGAAGCTGTGTGATGGAGAGGTAGGGGATCTGTACTCTGCACTTTTGTGTATATTTGGAAATCCTTGTAATAAAAAGAATAAAATAAAGTCCTGGTTCAGAAAAAGTTATTTGCTATGAATTTGTAAGCCTGTTATTGTCCAAAACATATAAAGAGCTCATGTAACTAAAAACAAAAAACACAGAGAGCCCAGCAGGTAAATGGGCAAAAGACATAACACAAAAATAAATACCTGGCTCATAAACATGAAAAGTTCAATGTGGGCACTGGTAATCAAAGAAATGAAAATTAAGACAGAATTTTTTTCACATATTAAATGAACAAAGATAAAAAATAAAGACTCCTAGTTATAGCCCAGGGTGACAGTAAATGGAACGTAGATAAGAATGGACAATAGTACAACATTTATGAAAAGTCATTTGGTAAGTATACCAAGAATCTTAAAAATATGCATATCTTGGGGCACCTGGGTGGCTTATTCGGTTAAGCGTCTGCCTTCGGCTCAAGTCATGATCCTGGGGTTCTGGGATGAAGCCCTGTGTGGGGCTCCCTGCTCAGCAGGGAGTCTGCTTCTCCCTCTGCCTCTCCCCCTGCTTCCGCTCTTTTGTGTTCTCTCTCTCTCTCTCAAATAAACAGATAAAATCTTAAAAAAAATATATGTCCATCTTTTAGTCTAATATTGGAATTGCTGGGAATTTAGTTTAAGGAAAAAAACTCAAATGCCAATGAGTATCTATGTATAAAACTGTTCACATCAGAAACAACAACAAAACCTTAAATTTCCCTCAGGAGGGGCATAATTAGGTGAACTGTGGCAACACTAATCAAAGGAATTATAGAACTATTTATAAAGACAGTATTGTCACGGTGTGAGGAAAATCTGTATGATGAAGGTCATATGAAAAGAGAAGCAACAAATAGTATTGCCTCTATAAGCCCAATTTTGTAAAAAGGCACAAAAACATTTGAAAAGATGCACCAAAATTTAATGCTGGTTGCCCCAGGGTAGTGGGAATGTAAGTGACCTTTTCTCATATGCTTCTCCGTCTTTTTAAAATTTCTACAATGAAAACATATACTTTAATAATCTGAAAAAACAATACACATTATTATTTTTCAGATGTTGTCCCAACCTGGACCTTTGCCTTGGTGTAAATTTTTATGATTGCTCCTGTTATTACAACAAGAAGATAAACTTCACAAGTGACTGGGTAGCCCTGAGTGGCATTAGGGATTCACCTATGTGGGATGGATTTTAACTAGCACAAAGGACCCTGTAAGTAGGAACATTCAAAGGCAATTAGTTGGTAACAATATTATAAATAGAAAAGGAGTCAAACAAACGTTTCCTGGATATCATTAATTTAGTTGTAAAATAGATTCAGAGTTACTCTGATAACCCCATAAAAGAAGGCACTCATTATAAAGACAGCCATGTGTTAAACAAGAAAACGTAGACGCAGAGATGGCTCTGCTGTACACAATGGAGATATTCCCACGGAGACAGTTCTCAAAATATCACCCTTGAAAACAAAAGCTTCGCCCAGGAAAACAACCCCAGTGCAATACTGATTGAGTAGTCCTGCCTACCTCTCCTGGAATCCAGCTCCTCTCTTCTGGCTTGGTCCGAATGCCACGACCCAGGGCAGGCCACTTCTTAGAACTTTCTTATTTGTAAACTGGGCATGATAATTTACTTTACAAAAAGAAAATTCTGTCTAAGAGCAGAGAGAACTGGACAAGAGAGGCATAGCCCCTGCCAAGTCCTATCGACCCCATCTCCCAAAGAACTTTCCCCTCTGTTCCCACTCTTGCCATGACAGTCCAGGTACCCTCATCTCCTGCCTGGATAATTGCTCTCTGTGCTTCCATGAAGGCCCCTGCCTCCTAGCAGCCAGCATGATTAAAACAAACTAAAAACATAAAATTGTGTTACACCTGCTTGAAAAACCCTCATGGCTTTCCACTGACTTAGAATAAAATCCAAACTTCCTGTGGCCTGAATGACCTGGTGTCATCCAGCCCCACCGAACTCTCTAACTTCAACGCATGCCACTTGCCTCCTTGCTCACTACATCCTGGGCTCCCCAGTTCCCTTTGTTTCTTCTAAGATGCTGTGTTACCTCCTTCCCTCTGCTGTGTTACATTTTCTCCCCTCACCCAGTCTGGCTGGATGAATGCTCATCCTTCGCTTCTCAGGTGAAATGTTAGCTCCAAAAAGAGCTTCCCTGACCACTCCATCTGAAGTAGAAGCATGGAAGGATAACCCAGACGGCACATTTCAAATAACAGGTCTGTCTCCTTGTTTTCTGTGCCTATTTTACTGGAAGGTAATGTTTCCAGTCCCTACTGTTGGCTGCCTACCCAACCCTCATTCTCTCCTCTCTCTTTCCCAATACAACCCCTACCCATTCATGTCCCCAACCTCCTCTGTGAGGACAAGTGATTCAGGTCCCACCCCAGAGGCAGGGTGTGGGTCCTCACATCCGAGCCAATCCCATTTCCTTACCAGTGATTGGTTAGGGCATGGGCATGTGACTCAATTCTGGTCAATGACGCATGAGAAGTCACCAGGATAGCCTCTGGCAGAGGTTTTCTGCATCTCAGGAGATACCAGGAAGGGAAGGTCCCTTTCCTGACTTGAAAGATTGTTGTGAGGATGTAATGCATGGAAGTGACATAGTCATCTTGAGACCAAGAAGGAAGCCCGCCTGATGGCATAGCTGACAGGCTGAGGTTAACAGATTCAAGAATAAAAGAATGGGGTTCTTGATATTATCAGTCAATTGCTAAATTAGCCAATCTCTGACCCTCCTTCAATCGATAATAAAGTCTGTATTATTTTAGCCAGACTGCTGTCACCTGCAGCTGAAAGCCTCCCGGTACACTATGCGGTTCCTCCCATCTGGGATAGTGTCTAACACATAGTAGGCTCAATAAAACTTATCTGAACGAATGAATCAGAGTGTTTGTTGTAAAGTATTAAGAAAAAAAAATCTTGCTGCTAAAAGTAGGAGTCATACCATTTCTAGGAGAAAAGTATTCACGGTTTTTGTCCCCTCCTTTTTGTTACACAAACTACACTAAAAGAAAAAAGGGGAAAAAAAAAAGAAAAAAATTTTAGACACAATTCCACCATTCTGATGTAGTGCAAAACTGAGCTGTTAAAGTGAAGGTTCTTACTGTAAACAGACCCGATGCACTGAGGCAGCTGACAGATACGCAGTTTCCCAAGTGACTCAGCAAGTCCCCCTGCATTCCAAAGCGATGCTGTGCCTTTAGGGTACTAATGCAGTGTTAAGTTAAAGTAGCTTTAAGAACAGCTCAGGAACAGGAGGAAAAATTTCCCATTGGTGATTGATAGTTTTAAGTGTATGTGGAGCACCCATTTCCAAATAGGCCCCAAGGGAGGCAGCCTAGTGGTTAAAGGGCTTTGCAGTCTGAGCTGGATTTGAATCCTGGCTCTGTCACCCCTAGCTGCTGTGACTCTGGGTAAGTCACTTCCCTTCCCTGAGCCTCAGCTTGTGCATCTATAAAAGGGGAACAATATCAAGGTCATAGACTTTTTGGGTATACCATCAGCTGTGGTGGTCGTATGGTACTGAGCTTGGTATATTGTTAATCCTCAAAAAAAAGCTATAATTATGGTGAAGTTGTTCCTACAGTAATTCCGAAAAATGTCATGATTCTTTAAAGAAGGGCCTCACATGCTGAAGGACATGGGAGTTAGCAAAATGTCATGTGCCACAGGTCAGGGGAGCTCTGGATTCCCAGTGCTGCCAAAAGCTGGCCTCCTTCCTGGGAGCCAGTGTGGCCCAGTGAAAAGGGCACAGGCCTTGGAATCAGTCAGAGTTGGGGTCTAATCACAGCTTGCACTCGATGGCTGTGACCTGGGGTTTGACACTAAATCTCTGCTCTTCAGTTTCTCCATCTGCAACAGGGATCATGCTACCCCCACCCCCAGCCCAACGTTTCTGTGGACTGAGTAAAAGAGTACACGGAGCGTGTCTGGGACAGTGCCTGCCACACAGGAGGGCCACAGTCCGTGCCAACTCCCTTTCTCACTTCTTCCCAATCACGTTCAGGTTAAAACCAGAAGTTCTCACTACACAATGAACTGGGTCCCCTGGCAGGAGGGCACAGGAATGGTACAGTTGCTTTTAAAAAGATGACTAAATTGCCCAACAATGGCAAATACATATAATAAACCTATCCCACAAATGTTTTATTTGGTTTTAAGGCCCTGCTGTGCCTGCATCCCGCTACCCCCTTGAACATGGGGGTCTGCACGGCTCACTCACACAGAGAAAATTGGCAGACCCCTCTCCCCCACTCAGAGCTGCTTCTTGTGCCCTCTGCCCGAGGATGGCAATGTCACAAGTGCAAGGGAGCTGCACAATGCCCAGAGATTTATGAAAATATGCATCTGAAAAAGGGATTGCTGTGCAGAGAGTGGTCGTGTGGGCAGGCCTGGTACATGGGAGCAATTAGAGCCGGTTTGCAACAACTCAGTGCTGTTCTATTCAATTGCTTAAAGAATTGCCATAGCAACAGCAGCCACACATAGTAAAGTGGCAGCAAGATGGAGCAAACACTTGAAAAAGACTCTCTTGTTAACCCTCCTCCCCCCCCACAAAGCGAATAAAGGGCCATTTTGTTTCTCTAAAATAGTCTTGCAATCAATGTCCACACTTCATGCCAAAGAGGGTGACTAGATGCCTATCTTCTTTTCCTCCTTCTTCTTTCCTCCCTCTTTTTTTTTTGTCCTCATAATGATAACAGCAGCTACCTTTTAATGAGCTCCTACTATGGCCTGGGCCTTGGACTGATGAAAACTTCCCTTCCTTCCATCAGCTGGCATCTACTGAGTGCCAACTGTATCTGCCCCGGGGACATGAGACGTGCTGGGACACTTTCCCACCTGCAAGAAGCCTGAAGTCTAGTGAGAGGGAGTCATAAACAAATCTGCTTATGGCAAGGGGCAGCACCTGAGCCAGGTCTTGAGTGAACGTTCAGTGGGCACCCACTGAGATGACTAAGAAGCTTCCTTTTCTGGGGCGCCTGGGTGGCTCAGTTGTTAAGCGTCTGCCTTCAGCTCAGGGCATGATCCCGGCATTCTGGGATCGAGCCCCGCATCAGGCTCCTCTGCTGGTGGCCTGCTTCTTCCTCTCCCACTCCCCCTGCTTGTGTTCCCTCTCTCACTGGCTGTCTCTCTCTCTCTGTCAAATAAATAAGTAAAATTAAAAAAAAAAAGAAGAAAAGAAACTTTCTTTTCCTTCAAAAAGCTCACAGTATAATGTGGGGGGGCAGGGAGGGGAAGAAACATGGAGGTAAAGCATCAATGTGAGGCCACATCTAATTGCTAACATGTGGAGTTAGGAGACCACATTCGGTAATTTCATTGAACAAAACAGATTCCAGGACCATACTATAACGCCCTTATTTGTTACAGCAACAGTAGGCTAACCCCCAACTGCGTGCCACATGGTCTGCTCATCCTCACTCTGCTGAGGCCTTCCTCACAAGAACCTCGGGAAGTGGTAGTTCGTATTCCATGTGTATGATAGGATGTGGAACCAAAGCTCAAGGAAGGTGTGACTTGCTTTTAGGATCATACAGCTAATAAGGTACAGAGTCACAGATGTGAACCCAAGTCATCCCGGGAAAACACTTGTCGTGTTTATCTGGTGCTCTGAATAGATTCAGATGGGTATGTCAACTTGTAGAAAAGGTCACAGCTTGTTCTTGGAATAGTTGAGGTGAAACTGAAACACACCTCATACTGTTAAATTAACCTACTTCTAATGAAAAGGAGGACTGGTTAAGTGGGGAAAAAAAAAAGAGTGGCAACTAATGACCCAGAGGAAGAGCTCTCACGCCAGAGGTGCTCGGTGGCTTGACACAAAGGGCTCTGCTCCTCAGCCTGCCTTGACTTGGGAAGAACTTGATTCCAGGGTCAGATTTTAGAAAGAATCTACCTGGAAGTACTTCAGTGTATGGGATACACGAAGAACTATCTGGGTCTTCTCTTTTGAATCAACCTTGCCATTAGAATTTGGGGCCAGAAGCTGGAGTCTCTAAGAGGTGAAAAAAGCAGGGGCCTGAGACTCCCTAAAAACTAAAGAAACAACAGAGTAGGCCCTTTGCACCTTGTAGAAAGAGCATGGTGATAGAAAGGGTCATCTGAGCATTCACTCTGAATGAAAAAGAGAGAAGGATCCAGTGGCATCTTGGGGATGAAAATGTATGTAAATGGCAGAGTTGACTTGGCAATGAATGGTGTCTTTTCTGTAATTACCCAAGGGGGAAACATTGCTGCTTGCTGATACCTGATAGAGGCCACTTCTGGGAGGTTTCCAACAGAAGGCACAGAGATACTGACAATAGGGCACATACAATATTTGGCACATAGTAGGCATTCAATAAATAGACTTCGAACAAATAAGCGAACAACATCCTCAATGATGTGCTTCCGCAAACACAGTAAGTGGATTCCCCAAACTCTTTCAGTGATATCTGTGGGGTTAATGGTCAGGTTTACTTCAGGACTCAAGGCTAGAGTGGATCTAGAAATAAAGGCTGCAAACTCCAATGCCCTCACGGATCCATAGGAATATAAATGACATGAGTGACACAGCAGGTGTAAGACAACCGCAAGCAGTGTAAACAGCAGGCACGCCCTGTCTCCATGTCTTCAAGTATTTGAAGGCAATCCCCCTCCACCAAAAAAAGGTTAAAACACCCCTTGACAAACTATCTCATTTAAGGGCTGGGTTTGTTGAATCTGGCCCACCGGGGAGAGCCAGTTCTGACTTCTGAGAGAGGAAAGGATGGACAACACCGGTCTTACCATCAAAAATGCCTCTGCAATTAATGTCTCAGACTGGCCGTGGACGGGGGACCAGCCCCGGAAAGCCAAAGTGGGGAAAGGACAGGGAGGAGTCAGGAACACCTCTGAAGCGCTCTGAAAAGTAATTATCATTGCTCCATTTTACAGATGATAATACTGAGACTCAGGAAAGGGGGAGACATGTTCAAGGTCACACTGTGAATGACCAGCAGAGCCAGGATCTGAAATTAGGCAAGGCTTCCTTCTAAACATGCCTTTTCTTTCTACGGTAAGGCTGGAGATGTTGGTGCAGGAACCCAGACCCACAAAGCAGCCCTCTTCATAGAGAGTTCTCTTGTGGAAAGGGCTCTTGTCCCCACTCTCAGGACCTGCCGTTAGGTTCAACCTGGCCTGCTGGGTGAAACTGACCCTTGCTGCAGGGAGTGGGAAGATAACTGAAGGAAAGAGCAGAGCAAGAATCCTGGCCTCCCGTTTCAAGGGCATCCCTGATACATGTCCTAACTACCTAAAATCCAAGAGAGAAGATACTATGTGGGAGTTCGCCTCAATCACTTGTGTAGTAACGTAGGTGACAGGCAAATGCCACACGCCAGAGGGCAGAGAGAAGACTGCTTTAACTGGATCCTTCCTTGTCTGATCGATAACTCACTGAACAATAATCAGCTGGCATTATGACCTTTCTCAACAGGAGCCACAGGGGAAAAAAATTTAAGAACACACTGCAAACAGGACCAAAGAAGGCAGACCATGTAAAGTCCACTTTCTCTTCACAATTGGGTAAATCCCCCAGCATTAGGTCAAAGAAAATCATAAACCTTCCAGGTTCACTCAGCACTCTCCACCACTCTCTAGTCAAACCTCCATTCTCCCATCTGCTGGGAGTTGGGAGCTGCTTACCCATCCTCTTAGTCGAAACACACACACACACACACACACACACACACACACACACACACACCCTCCCTGCAATGCCACCCCTCAGGCTTCCTTCCCCAGTGATACTCGGGTAGAAGGGCACAGGGCCTGTCCCCTGCTCCAAGGCCAACCCACCCACCCTGCTTTGCCAAAAACCTTCCATCTCAGGGCCTTTGGTTCTTTCTCATTAGCGTTTCAATGTGCTTGAGTTTCTTACAATGTTAAAACAGCACACACTATAACCCCCCAATTTTCCTTATCCCTGTAAAACCACGTGGCTGTCATCCTTCTTTCTCTCTGCCTCCTACCAGTCAAGCTGCCCAGAGGAGCGGCCCAATTCCACCCAAGGTTCCCAAGACCTTCTTGCAGCTAAAGCCCACAGGAGATTCTCTGTCTTTATCTAATTAGCCTCTCTTCAGCGGCTAGACACGCGGAAGCACTCTCATCCCTGGCTCCAGTGTGTTATCCTGGTTTTAACCCCTCTCACTGGATGCACCCTCTCGGGCTCCTTCACCAGCTCCTCTTTCTTTGGTAGTTTAAATACAGATGTTCTCTGGCTTACGCTCTCTTTACTTCCTACTTGATACACTTTCCCTGGTTAATTATTTATCATCCATATACTGACATCTCTCAAATCTATGTCTCCATCCCACCCCCCTCTCCTGACCTCATGGATTCATATTCAAAGCTGCCTAACTGGGCGTTTCTTGGTCGGATGTCCACGGACACACTCGACCTGAATAAAACTGAACTATTTTCCTTCCCAAACCACTTCTTCCTTCTTCATCCCAGTGAACAGCTCCCCCTAGTCACAAGGGTCAGTCTTGCTTTACTTTTCTCTCCTCTTCTCCTTCCTTCAGTCACCGAAACCTATGGATTCCACCTCTCACATCTCTCAAGCTCACCCACTTCTTGCCACGCCTGTGGTCGCTTCCGCAGGCCAGGTCACCCTCCGCTCTCCCCTCACGGTAGCTGCCTGCGGGTGGCCTCTGCCTCTGTGCTTGTCTTCCCATGAATCATTCGTCTTCGCACACGGCTACCACAGCCACCTCTGAAAATGCCTGCGTGCTGGTGTAACTTTCCTGCTTACAAACTCTCCCAGAGCCGCCCCCACTGACATCAGAGTTCATTTTAAGCTTCCTGATTTGGCTTAGATGGTCCTCCCTGACCTGACCCAAATCTACCTTTAAATTTCATCCCTGGCCATGCCCTCCCTGTGCCTGGGGCCTGCTCTCCTCCCTCTTCTCCTGGCTACCTCTCATGCCTCAAATCTCAGCCTGGGTATCACTTTCTCTGGGGCACCTTCCCTGAGCCCCAGTTTGTGGTCAGGCGCCCCTCCGAAGGTCTCCCATCTCCTCCACTTCCCCTCTCGAGCCCTCATTAAACTGGATTATAATGGCCTATTTGCTTGTCTTTCTCTCCACCGGCCTGTCTCCCTCCTTGTGGCCAACCCAGCACCCAATCTGCTTACTGACACGTAAGAGGGGCCATTTGGGTTGCAACAATGAATGGATGACTGAGAGGAATCTCAAAGAAAGATGCATTTGTTAAAGAAAAAAAGGTCAAGTTGCATGAGTGGACAGCCATACAATGGGAGAAAAAAACACCAGATTTGTGTATGAATCAGCTTCTGACCTTGACTCTGCAACTGACTGACTTTGTGACCTGGGATTGATCCTTTAATGTCCTGGCATCTCAGTTCCTCATCTGTAACACTGGTGCACTGCTTATGTCTCAGGTCGCTGTGAGTATTAAATGAGATGCCACGTGAAAGCTCCTGCCACCACGCACGGTGCATAACAGGCATCAGAAATTTTTTTTTTTAAATTAAGTGAAAAAGTCTAATTATTCAAAAAGAACATTTTGAGGCACATGAGAATAGAGCTGGCTGGTAAGACACATGACCGGCGCTCCATCTGCAATGATGAAAGCAAGCTAAAGGCAGGAGTCATGAACTCAATATCAAAGCTATTCTGTGCAAAGGAGAGGATTCCTCCAAAGACGTTAAATCACAAGAACTAAGTTCTCATTACTTTTCTCGCAAGCAGCTGAGAAAGCGAGGCCATTTTTTTCCTTGGGCCGTTTCTCTAGTACGCTGTCCTTGCAGGAAAGCAGTATTGTTGGTTTCTTCCAGCAGTATTGTTGGTTTCTTCCAGGACCAAGGGGTCACTTGACAAAAACCAAGACTGCAAAGAAATATTTGCTGTTATTTACTGCTGGAGCCTGATGGTGTGAAAAAGTCTCCACCGTGGGCCCCCAAGCCGGAATCCTTGAAGTCATCCTAGCCCACTCCCTTTCTAGCCAGTCCCCCATTTTTGACCGATTGACTCCATCTCTGCTCTCTCTCCTCAGATGTGTTCTCTTTGCTGCATTTCCACAGCTTTAGCGTTCTGGGTTTGGTTTGTCTTTCCAAAACTATTACAACAACCTTCCCACTGGTCTCTGCTGGGGTCTCACCTCCTTCCAACCAGCTTCCTCCATCCCTCCAGAAATGTGAACGCTCCCTGCTTAAAATCCTCCGCTGATGACAGAAGGGTACCCAAACTTCTTGTGAAGCAAAGAATTCCACAAACCGGCCCCTACTTCTTGACGATGCCCTTCAAAGAGACCCTTATAATCCAGCCACACAGAACAACTTGAGTTTTTTTAAAGGGTTAGCTTTGCTGTTCCCTTATTTAAAGTAAGATCCTGCTTTCTGGAAAACTCCTTCAAGACCCATTTCAAGTGAGTATCTTCTCCTTTGGGAAGCCGCCCCTAACCTATCCCAGCAGAGCTCACCATACCCTCTCTCACGTCGCTCTTCTCTAGCACTCTCCTTCATCATACTGCATTACAACAGCTTTTTGTGTTTGTTTTCCTTATGCGTCCGTGAGTTCCCCTGTCAAGTAACACATGATCAATATAATATATTTTAAATGAATGAGTGACAAAATAATACATGTGTCACCCTCATCTCATCTCTGGCTGTAATGCCCAAGCTGGGTGGTGTGAGCTCCCACAAAATGTTACTGAACTACTTGAGATAAACAACAGATATAATATTACAAAGAAATTATAAGGGACGTGATTTACATAGAAAAAAATTTGTGAGCTTGGACCCTTCCTCCCCCCCCATAGTGATATTCAACACCCAGCACTCTGCGGGCGCTTAACAAATGTTGAATAATAACAACAATAGACTCTTTTATATTTATAGAATAACATTGTAAACATTTCATCACTTCCCTGTGGTTGAATAATTCTAAGTTTAACAACATCTGCCCAATAAAACAAAACCAAAATTCTGCTACTGAGAAGAGACAAGTGGTATACAAACAAACCTTGGTAAACAGTCTATTTAGACAGCCAAAAGAATGGGAAAGATGGAAATTTTGTGCACCATAAAAGACAAAAGCGAACTAAAGTTCTCATTCTCAGAAACAACTCAGGGTGAAAATGGAAAAAAGGCCAAATATAACTCTTGACACCTCTCAGGTCTTCCAGCACATGGCATCTTGCTCAGTCTGGGCTGAAGTCACATTCATCCTCCCAATTACATCCACCCACATGACAGGATAATGCAGTGATCTGAAGCTATTTCACTGTTCTGGGGTTTTAACTTTGGGGATGAACTTATTAATTCACTAATGATAGAACCCAGGTCAGAAGTTAAGCAGATCTGGGGTCAAACCCAGGCTCTCTATCTTACTAGAGATTTCACCTTGGGTAAAATATAATCTCAGTTCTTTTTTTAAGCCATAAAATTTGAAAATTATCACCTATTCTGGAAGATTATACTGAAGAGTTCAGCAGAACAAAGCAGAGAGAGATCAAAGGTAAAAGAAGAACATGTGAGGGCGTGGCTAATAGGTGGGGAAGTTTGAACTATTTATATAGGAGTGTTCAGAATAAAACACAAAAACAAAGAAACCCTAAGCCTTGGAAGACAAGTAATATTTGAAGAGATAATGGCTAAGAATACTCCAGAATTGAGAAAATAAATCTCTCATATTGAAAAGACACTATTAGTACCCAAGGAGAATAAAAATAAACCCATTCCTAGATACATTATAGCAAAATTGCAGAACAGAAGGTGAAAAGTTCCTAGAGAGAAAAGATGTTTGTTGTTGTTGTTGTTGTTTTTTAAAGATTTATTTATTTGAGAGACAGCATGCACAGCAGGGGAAGGGGCAGAGGAAGAGAATATCCAAGAAGACTCTCACTGAGCACAGAGCTGGATGCTGTGCCTGATCTCATGACCTATGAGACCAGGACCTGAGCTGAAACCAAAAGTCCAAGAATCGGATGCTCAACCAACTGAGCCACCTGGGCACCCCAAGATGGTTTTTATTAAAAAAAAAAAAAAGAACAGCTGGATAGCAGATTTTTTTTACCACTAAAAAGAGGTGAAAAGATAAATCTTCAAAGGGCAGAAGGAAAAATGTCAATATACAGTTTCATACCCAGATAAACTATCCTTCAAAAGTCATAGGAAAATAAAGATATTTCCAGACATACAAAGACAAAAGTGACCCCACACAGAAACAGTAGGACACACACACTGATACACTGGAAAACTTATTACAGTTTTAATGTTAGTGCTCTTTTAAAAAGTGAAACTAATATTCCAATAATGATAAGATTTGTACATGGGGGTGTCCAATAAGTATATTAAAACCCTTGTATTATTTAGGAAGAGAATAAAGATACTAATTTAGAATTGTTAATTTATGTGATTTCCATATATGTAAGTTTATTCTGTTTTTCAGTATTCTGGGCTAGACTCCCAAAAAGAAATTTCCTGGAAAAGCAAAATGTCTCTCTTTTCCATTTTGTAGATGTACTCTTCCTATAATATTTTATAAATGCTTGCCTCAAACTCAGCTCATGTTTTAATCTACTCTGTGGAAGGTGTGTTTAGGATCCTCTCCCCCCATCTGCTTTGCTCTTTTTCCCAGATGAGTCATTTTCCCTTCCCTTTTAATTTCCTTCCTTTTCACATTTGAACTTCAATAAAAAAAAAAAAAAGTTCCCCAATGCTCCACTCTTTTTCCCCCTTTAACCTTTTATTTTGACAAAATTTCAGATTTACAGAGAAGTTGTAAGAATAGTACAAAGAATTCCCATTTACCCTTCACCCAGATTCTCCATATGTTAACGTCTTTCCACAATGGCTTTATCCCTTCTCTTTCCCTTTGCACATGTATGTGCGCAAACACATACACATTATATATTATAAATGCTTATCTGTATAAAGTGTCTTTCTGAACCATTTGAGAATAAATTTAAGACCTCATGTCCTTTTATCCCCTGCATTCTTAAGTATAGTCAGTTACACAATAATGTGACATATATGCTTCTGAAAATCACCATGCTTAGGGGCATAATGCTCAAAAACTTCATCAGTGACAAGTTAGAAATAAGACAAAAACCTAATAAAAACAGTAGCACCGTTTTATGGGTAAGAAATAAATAAATACAACAATAAATATGTCATTTTACCTTGAAAAAGGCCTGAAGTTTGCTGTGGAAGTGTGCGTCAGGAAGACTGCAGCATATGGTCAGACTGTGATGTGGTGGCAGAAGGATGGAGCGTTGTAACACTGTTATGGACAGGATGTGTGGCTTGTAACACATGCGGTGAACTGAGGTAGGTGGCAGATGTGAGGGCTACATGCATGTGTGCATTCTGTGTATCCCTACATATCTTGGCTAATCTGGGTGCAGTTTTCTATATTCACCTAGTATTTCTCACAGATGATATCATGCACAGTCAAACATGAACTTCGCATTACACTGAAACTGTTCCCAAATCTATCAGTTGCGTTAGAACAATCTTGTGCTGTTAAAACAGGCATTATAGGAAATGACTGTATTTTCTAAAATTAAGAACATAACCCTTCAATGATATATAATGATCAAAATCAGGAAATTAGCATTGATAAAATAAAAATTTCATCTACAGACTTTATGTGGAAGTCACCAATTGCTCCAATAATGTCTTTTTATAGCAAAAGAAAATCCTGGATCATATATTGCAAGCAGCTGTCCTCTTGGTTCCCTTTAATCTAGAATAATTCTGGGTCTTTCTTTGTCACAAGACATTAACATTTTTGAAGAGTACAGGCCAGCTACTTTATAGAATGTTCCTTAATTCAGGTCAAACCCTCTACTCTTACCTCAAACTATCACTGTTGGCTAAAGTACTATTAAAGCCTGAAATCTTCTGAACATAATTCAAATGCGGGGGGGGGGGTTGTAGGGTGTGTAGCTTCTCTCCTAGCTCCCTTTGAAAAATCAAGTGAAATCTGCACTGAAATCCTACAAGTTGGCATCTAAAATAAAATAACTGCCCTTAAAATAAAAGTCCTTTCTTGTAAGAGAATTAAAAACTGTAAGACACACAGAAAACCTGTCTACAATGGAAAGTAACTGGATGACCATCACCCAAAGTGTAGGAAGTCCATGCCACTCACTGGCCATTTTCCGAAGTCTGACAGTCAGATTAATATCACAGGAAGGCTGTGGCGACTGGGGGAGGAAGACTGGGAAGTAACATTTCCTAAGCATCTACGACATGGTGATCAGACCTACTATGGTAACATGTGCTTCATCCTCATAGCAGCTTCTGAAATTACTGTTAAAGTTCCAAATTTTATAGATAAGGAAACTGAGCCGGGGTATGAACTCCTGCCTGCCTTGCTCCAAATCTTAGTCTTTCTCACCGTATCTTCTAAGAATTGCAAGGGTTCTTGTGCGTATGAATCAACAAAAAAGGACCCAGTAAGGTTGCAGTCCAGAGCGGAGCATGAATCAAAGAAGCCACACGTCAGATATGGATAAATAATGAGTGGAGTGCGGCTTCACACGGAGTTAGAGCTCACAAACAACAGTCCCCCACACGAGCAGCTCTAGGACATTTTATGTACAAACTGCAGGGTTACAAGTTCCCATTTGGATGCATTATCTCATTTTGGCTTCCTCAGTTTCTGCTCTTGAAAGGTTTCTTCTGCAAAAGGAAAAACACATTTTCTATAGTACCAAGCCCTGTATCTGGATCACAACTCTACCACTCATTTGCCATGGGGTTGTAGAGTCCTGAGCTCTGTGTCAAGCACATAGTAGGTGCTCAAAATATGTTGTAAAAAACATCTTTTACTCATTTTAGTGGTGGGGTTTCCCCCAATTGGATTCTTATCTTGACTAAAAAGAAAATGGCATAAATTCATCCACCCATCCGTCCATTCACTAATTCATTCACTCTCCTTAGCGCTCCAAGAACAAGGCTAAGAACAATCTATCCTGTGGCATGCTGGGATTTAGAAGAGGATGGTTTTAAATAAGAGATATAGAGAAATGGGATAATAATACCATTACTACTCTAAATGATAGAGAATTCCTCATAATTCCTCTAAATAATAGAGCAAGAAATGGGAACACACTGGTGTCTGACTTTCTCAGATTCCAAAGCTGACTTGACATTCCCTGTGCTAGAAATGGGGTTGAGAGAGACAAATTTCTTGTTTTGGGGCTTGTAACTGTGATTTGCATGTACCCATCCCGTGGGGTGTCTAAAGCATTGGAAACTGGAGGAGAAGAGTCCTCAACCAGTCAGGTAGGTTTTAGAATAGGGTACCTGATGCGGCCACTACTGAGAGGGACCCATCAGATATTCTGAGACTCTCTGTTCAAAGCTGCAGGGAGCAATTTGTTTGTCCAAAAGAGTTTCTGGATTCTTTCTTCCTTTTGGCTTTTCTGTGTTTAGTTACCAAAAACCTGTGAAAGAATGTTGACTTACATTCAAGTTGAGCCACCCCCTCTCTTTCACAGCCACTAAAGGAAATCCAGAACCTTGAAATACTGGGTCAAGCCACATTTCAAGATCCTTAGGAGGTCTGAAATATGTTACACTAGAAGGGCCCAGACTTTGCAGACTCTGGGCTGGATTTTAAACATACTGTTATAAAATTATGGGATTTGGAAATTATTAATACTCTACCTATTTTGTAATTCCATTGAATTTTATTGATCATATAATTTATATTTACACGTGAAAGACTATATGCAACCTGTATTGAGTTGTGTAGCGTAAAAATGAAATGAACAACTGTAAACCTACCCCCGAACTTAAGAAAACAGATATCACTGCACTGTCTTGGTATTCCCTTTACTGCCTCCTCCTATCCCTTTCCCCAGGCCCCACTAATACCTATCTTCATGTCTATGTTTCTCATTCCCATTCTCATTTAAAAAAATTTTTTTTGCACACATTATATGGCCTAAATAATATTTAGTTTTACTTACTATTGAGCCTTAAAAATTGATATCACACTGTATGTTGCTAAGATTCATCCACGTTGTTGCTTCACTAATTCACTGATTTTCATGGCGGTATAAAACTGCATCATAGAAATATACTATAATTAATCTATTACCCTTCAATGGTATTTGAATTTTTCCTAGTTTTTTATTGTTGTTGTTGTTGCTGTGACAATTTTTGTGCATGTCTCCTAGCCTAAATGGGCTAGAGTTTCAATTTTATAAAATGACAAAACTGTTTTGCACAATGGAGGTACCAATTTCATGCTTTAACCAGCAAAATAAACCCTCCTGTTCTCCACATAGTAACACATTTCCTAATTTTTGCCAGTTCGAAAGGTGCAAAAAGTAACGATGCCTTGGTCTTAATTTCAGTTTCTTTGATTTATTAGTGAAGTTGAGTGTATTTTCTGTAAGTTTAGGAACCACTGATGTTACCTCTCCAGTGTAATGTCTGCTCACATCTTTTCCCTGTTTTAATTTTTACTGGTTCACAGACATTCTTTATAGACTCTAGAAACCAAGACTCTGTTCCACTGCAAATATCTTCCTTCAGTCTGTGGCCTGTTATTTTTCACTGGCTTTATAGTATTACCTATTTATTTGTTCAGGAGCAAAGTTCTGTCTGACCTTCTCTGAGAAATAAGCTTCAAAAAGACAAAAACAAACAAACAAACAAACAAAAAAACCCCAAACCTGGAGGTAGACCAAGAACCCAGAAGAAACCTCGATTCTCCTCTTACCCTCATCAACACAAGTCCAGTCACTAGATTATACCCCAAATCTGACCACTCTTCCCCATCTCTACTTGGCCACAGGGTCTCTCCCCCGTCCCCTCCACCATTCCCTGACTTCTCGGCAGCCCCCACAGCAGCCAAAACAAGCTTCTGGGAACTTGAACAGCTCATGCTTCATTTCTGCTTAAAGTCCCTCAACTGGCTTCCACTGTACCTAGATTAAAATCCAAATTCTTTTCTGGGCCCGCAAGGTCCTTCACCATCCACCCTGCCTACCTCTTGGACTTTGTCTCCATGACTCTGCCTGTGTTTGCCCTGTGTCAGCCACACTGCCTTGCATTCTGAGCCTCAAACGAACCAAACCCATTCATACCTTGCTGTCCACTCTGCCTAGAATGCTCTCATCCTGGGTACCTGTACACCCGTTACTTCTCATCACTCACGTTCTAGCTCAGATGCCAGCTCCTCGGAAAAGAGAACCAAAATGCAAAGTACTTCCCCCACTTCCCTCAAGCTTATCGCTCACTACTGCTTACTGTGTTTTCTTTTCGTCACAGCACTTGCCGCTGTCTGAGACCACCTGCTTCCATATTTGGTTCATGTTCACTACTGGTCTCCCTCCAGGATGATGTAAGTTCCACAAGGGCACATCCCATGCTTGTGGGAGACAGGTTACCTCTTCCTGGATTTCTCAGGAAGAAATGGGAAACAGGAAAGGGGAATTCGGGAAATTTGGTGATGGTTCTATCTTCAAATCCTCACATAAAAAAGGTAGAACGACCAGGTAGCAAAACCTCAAATGTGCATCACTGACAACAAAACTAGATGAACAATGGACCCCCAAATGCAAGCAGCTGAGTGCAAATCACCAACAGACCAGCTTGGTGCCGGCATCTGCGCTCACAGACGGACGTGAGAAGAGTGAATCTCAACACAGCGGACAGGGTCCTGCAGAAAGCTGGGTGGGCCTATTTAAGAAAAGCAGGTGAAACTGGTTCTGACCTCTGCAACAGCAGTGAGCACAAGGGGCCAACAGGAAGAAGGACTGAAGGGCTGGAAGGGTCTGCCCTGACAAGCCCTAGGAGCCCCCTATGGACTCTTGACAGAATGTGTCAGGACCCCCTTTCGAGAAAGGGATCCACAATGAGAAGAAGCCTCTGGGAGTGGAATCAAGAATGAGCAAGACTGAGCAGGGCAGACACATGAGAGAGGAAGGGAAAAGATCTCCATCAAAGTAGGAGAAGAGAACACAGCTACAGAAGTTCAGAAAGCAGCTGTGGAATTTTTGAACGCTACCAAAGACGACAGAAGAGGGAGCTCTATGAAGTGAGGAAATCTTTCCTGAACTCCATCTCATTCTCAAGTCAGGTAACTAAGTTCACATAAAAATTAATATGGCACTGAGGTCAAATCCTACACAAAGTTATAAGAAAAAAAGGAAAGAAATGTCCACAAAAATATATCCTGAGTGTATGTCTACAAAGCAGATTAAAACTGAAATCTATGGTGTCAAATGTACTAAAGACATTAAGAAAATATACAAAGCATGAAAGGACAACACATATCTGAGTTATAAAAACTTAGAAACGAGGGGATAGAACACCAGCAAGAATTAGAAACAAACTAGAGGGGATGTAAAAGCAAATCAACCAGAAAGATGATGCTTTAACAAAAGAAACAGAAAAAATGTTAAAAATCAAAGAGGAATTCTATCTCAGTAATAAGTTAAAAAAAAGAGACAAAGATTTTGAAGAAAATGAAAAATAAGATCAAATAGAAGAATAATTAGAGCCCCTGAAGAAGAGAAATAAAGCAACAGAACTGAAGCTGAAACTGAAGCTGAGAACATTTTCTTGAAATTAAAAAGAAAAGAAAAAAAACAGACTCGAAACTGTATGCATCACATACACTGTGAGACCACATTATATACCTGAGACTACAGACCCAGAATGACCATCCACAAGAGTGCAATAAAATTACTGGACTTTTAAAAGAAAAAAAAAATATCCCTGGCATCTAGTAAAAGAGAACATGTGACTTATTAAAGAAAATTAAGATTACCATCAGACTTGACAGCAATGCTTTCTGCCAGAAGAAAATGGAGTAACAGATTTAAGATACTCGAGGCAAGAAGGTATGAGCCAAGGATTTTATATCCAGCCAAACTGACTCATGTCGAAAGGGCACAGGAAAATGATCAACCTTTAATAACAAGAGGGAGTATTGTTCCTATGAGCCCCTCCTGAGAAGTGTAACAGAGAGCAAGCCTCAGACAACCAAAAATGACTGAAGAGACATCACCATTCGAACTGGTTACTGTGACCTGAAGACTAAGACCAGGAGGGCAGAGAGGGAGAGAGCAGGCGGGTAAAAAGCTGAATGTTCCAGCAGTGGAAACAGTAAGACTAAACAAAAGCTGGGGAGAATAGGGAGAGAATATGCAAACAAGGGTTAAAAGGTTTTCTGTAATCATGCTGGTGCTAGTGTTAGTATTGTTCACTGAGGCTGCTGTGTGTGAAAACAAATGAGTAATTATGGGATATTCTAATTCTATTATCCCCTGTGCCCTTTTGAGAACCAGAATTCTCAGTATGGAAGGAAGCAAATACAAATGTAACAGAGAAGAGGTTAAGCAAAAGCTCTACAGTCTTGAATTTGAATTGGAAGCATCAATATATATATATATAT
>NC_048224.1:49797976-49905693 GCF_002007445.2 Ailuropoda melanoleuca
ACTAATAAAACTCTTTCATGTTTGAGAAACCAATTCCATCATTCTGAGTATCAGTGATGATTACTGCTGAGGACAGAGAACTGTGTTACATATACTACTAACTATACACCATATTCCAGAAATGGGCTGCTTTAATAAGTCCCTGATACCAGTTTATTTTCTTGGCATCTGGCTCTTCTCACAAGAAGACAGTTTAAATAAAAAACTCTGGTAACTGAGGATTGCTCCTTGTTTTTGTTAAAGTTTTAACTGTAACATGTAAGTGGAAGAAAAACATATATATAAGTTGATCACTTGAAATTATCCATGTATCCAAAGTATGCTTTTCTGGAAACACAAAACTAATACTACAGTTTCTAGAAGAGAAAATTGATCGTTCAGACAGTCTTCTTTTCATCAAGTTTCAATCTTCATTCCACTATTATTCTAGTATTTGGACCCTTTCAAAAAGGAATTTAATTCTATCAGAAGGAAGATTTAATCTCTTAACAAAATCACAATTGCAAGAAGTTTTGTTGTTAGGTTTTGTTTGGAGTTTGAGTTTTTTGTTTTTCACTTAAGGATAATGTTGAATTAAGTCACCACAAGAAAGTCTAATTAGTACCAGTTTCTGTGTTAGGCATTTAAATACATACTATCTCTAATTTACAAGACAACCTGCCAAATAGATATAAGTCCCATTTAAACAATGGCCAAGTTAGAATTCAGTTTAATAACTTCCCCAAGGTCAAACAATTAGTGAGTGGCAGAAGAAATCTGATTTCAAAGCCTACAGTCTTTCCATTAGGTTGTTTTTATTACAAATTATCCATGAAGATACTTAATGACATTGTTATAATCTAGACAGCAACTCATCTGCATCTATTTTCTCTTCAAATAAGGCTTTGTGATAGCATAAAATTCTAATGCCTATGAACACATTAAAGGTAAGAAAACTGTCTTTAAATCAAGCAAGTTATTACAGTTTCCTGCTGGGCAAAGCAAGCTCATAGTGAAATCTTCAGTAAAGCTTTCTTTTTCTAATGAAAGCCTTTGAGCACACTGCATGCTTTCAATGTAACATAAAGAAGTAAATGCAAAATGTGTTGTGAAATAATACCAAAAGAGGTTCAAAAGCTAGAATACAATTTCCTAAAGGTTTAAAAAAAAAAAAAAGTCTCCTAAGCATTTAAAATATGAGGTCTAGTTCCCGTTTTACAGAGCTTACACTCCACTTTCCAGAGAGTCTAGCACAGTGTTGAACCTAATGCAAATGCTCAAAGAATAAGTGATTAAGGAAGTCTAAAAATTAGATGTATGATAATAAGATCTCAGTCACAGACTCCTGGGGAAATCAGGTTTATATGGCAATTTTTGAGGAAGCTGAAGACCTATACTTTTAAGCACTGAAACATTTTGGTTGTAAATCTTTCCAAGCTAGATTATACATCTCACTCCTTTTTTGAAAAGAATATTTTGAATAAAACATTATCTTGATGACTGCAATGGACATCTGTTTTGGCTGCCTAGCATCCATTCTCCCTTCTTCTGCTAACAGCACCAGATTTTCTCTGCAAAACTACCCTGCCCCACTCCCAGGCTATAGAATCCAGGTGGCACTGAACAGGCCCGCACACACATTCATACTCCTTCATCACCCAATCAACATCTCAGGGTAACCCCTCCCTCCAAAAATCTTGGTGATTGGTTCATAGATCAGCCTATGACCCAAACTGGGCCTAGTGCAATCAGCCCTGAGGCTACGACTCAAAATAATTTAAGACCCTCTTTTTCCCTTTGGGTGACTAAATTGGTAGACTATAAACTTGTATTTGCCAGTAGCCACTGTTGCCATTGTATAGGAAGCAAGTTGTCCAGAAATGAACCCAACACAGGAAACAGAAAACGAAGAGATAAAAGACATGACAAATCTCTGAAAACATAAGTAGAACACCTAGATCCAGCAAAACCGAAAGCCAGTTTTACCACTATACTTCTCAGTATCGAGAAGCAATAAATCCCCTCTTTTGCTCAAGCCATATTTCTCTGGGTTTCTGCCACTTAGGACAAAAAGAATCCTGACTAATACAATAATGTCACCAACACGATCACTAACTGTGCAGAGCAATGTAATACAAAAAAATCCTCAGAGTAAACCAAAGCATGTAGGGCATAAGCAAAGGGCTTTCCCATGAATGAAAGATGTAAGTTTAAATGCATGGATTCTGAGAAATCTACTTCGGCTACTTTTACTTCCCATTTTTCAGCTGTTAGCTCGGTAACAATTGCTGAATAGCAGAGTTCTTTTTTTTTTTTTTTAAGATTTTATTTATTTTTTTGACAGAGATAGAGACAGCCAGCGGGACAGGGAACACAAGCAGGGGGAGTGGGAGAGGAAGAAGCAGGCTCCTAGTGGAGGAGCCTGATGTGGGGCTCGATCCCAGAGCACCGGGATCACGCCATGAGCCGAAGGTAGACGCTTAACGACTGCGCCACCCAGGCACCCCTGAATAGCAGAGTTCTATACAGACATGAACTCTTGACTTAAACAAAAATAATATAATAATTTAAAATAACAGCTACTTAAGTACAAATCTAACAAAAAAAAATGTACAAGAACTACATGAGGAAAGTTACAAAACTCTGATAAATGAAATCAAAGAACTAAATAAGGGGTGCCTGGGTGGCTCAGTCAGTTGAGTGTCTCCCTTCGGCTCAGGTCATGATCCAGGACCCACGGGATCAAGCTCTGCATGAGGCTCCCTGCTGAAGAGGGAGTCTGCTTCTCCCTCTGCCCCTCACCCCATTCGTACTCTCTCTCTCACTCTGTCTCTCTCTCTCTCTCAAATAAATAAATCTTAAAACAAACAAACAAACAAAACCCACAAAGGACTAAATAAAGGGAGAAATATAGAGGCACTGGGTGGCACAGTCAGTTGAGCATCCAAGTGATCTCAGGGTCGTGAAATCGAGCTCCACATCAGGCTCCGTGCTCAGTAGGAAGTCTGCTTGAGATACTCTCTCTCTCTCCCTCTACCCATCATGCTCATGTTCTCACTCGCTCTGTCTCTAAAATAATAAATCTTTTTAAAAAATGGAGAAATAGTAATGTTCATGAATAAGAACACTCAATAATGTCAAGATGACAGTTCTTTGTAACTGGATCTATAGATACAATTCAATCACAATCAAAATATCAGCAAGTTATTTTGTGGATATTGACAAACTGATTCTAAAGTATACGGAAAGGCAAAAGACCTAGAAGAGTGAACACAATACTAGGAAGAATAACAAATTTTGGAAGACTGACACTAACTGACTTCAAGACTTAGTATAAAGCTACAGTAACCAACACAAGATGGTACTGGTGAAAGAAAAGACAGATCAAAAGAGAACTCAGAAATAGAGCCCTACATAGTAACTGATCTCTGCCCAAGGAGCAAGATAGTCTATGCAACAATGATGCTGGAACAACTGAACATCCACATGCAATCAAGTGAATCTACGCACAGACCTTCCTCACACCCTTCACAAAACTCAAAATGGGTCACAGATCAAAATATAAAACACAAAAGTATAAAACTCTAAGCGATAACATAGGAGAAAACCTAGATGACCCTGGGTGTGGCAATGCCTTTAGATATACCACCAAACACATGATCCATGAAAGAAATAACTGATAATCTGGACTTCTATTAAAAATAAAAACTTCCAGGGGTGCCTGGGTGGCTCAGTGGTTAAGCATCTGCCTTCAGCTCAGGGCGTGATCCCAGGGTTCTGGGATCGAGCCCCACGTCAGGCTCCATGCTCTGCGGTGAGAGGCTGCTTCTTCCTCTCCCACTACTCCTGCTTGTGTTCCCTCTCTTGCTGGCTGTCTCTTTCTCTGTCAAATAAATAAATAAAATCTTTTTTTTTAAAAATTGAAAATTTTTAAAAATTAAAAAAAATTTAAAAATAAAATAAAAACTTCCAAAGTGGGGCACCTGGGTGGCTCAGTCAGTTAAGCATCTGCCTTCAGCTCAGGTCATGATCCCAGGGTTCTGGGATCAAACCCCGCATCAGGCTCCTTGCTCAACGAGGAGTCTGCTGTTCCCCCTGCTTGTGCTCACACACTCTACTCAGTCAAATAAATAAATAAAATCTTTAAAAAATAAATAAGTAAATAAATAAAAACAAACTTCTGTTCTACCAAAGACAATGCCAGGAGAATGAGAGGACAGGCCACAAACTGGGAGCAAACATTTGCAAAAGACACATTTGATAAAGGACTGTTATCCAAAATATACAAAAAACTCTTAAAGCTCAGTAAGAAAACAACCCAATTTTAAAAAATGGACCAAAGACCTTAATACACACCTCCCCAAACAAGATATACAGATGGCAAATCAGAGTATGAAAAAAATGTTCCACATATGTCATTAGGTAGATGCAAATTAAAATGAGACACCACTACACACATATTAGAAAGACCGAAATCTGAAACACTGATAACACCAAATGCTGGTGAGGATATGGAGCAGTAGGAATTCCTGCTGGCAGGAATATGAAATGGCAGGGCTACTTTGGAAGACAGCTGGCCGTTTCTCAAAAAAATAAACATACTCTTGCCATCCAGCAATCACCTTGGTGTTTACCCAAAGGAGTTGAAAATTTATGTCCACACGAACACCTGCACATGGATGTTTAGAGCAGCTTTATTCATAATTGCCAAAGCCTGGAAGGAACCAAGATGTCTTTCAGTAGGTGAATGGATAAACTGTAGCACATCCAGATAATGCAATATGATTAAGCACCAGAAAGAAATGAGCCATGAAGCCATGGAAAGACAAGGAACAACCATACACACACACACACACACACACACATACCCATAAATACATACTACTGAGAGAAAAAAGCCCACCTGAGAAGGCTACATACTGTATGATATCAGCTACATGACATTCTAGAAAAGGCAAAATCATGGAGACAATAAAAAGATCAGTGGTTGCCAGGGGTCGGGGTGCATGAAGAAATAAACAGGCAGAAGACAGAGGATCTTTAGGGCACTAAAAATATTCCGTATGATACTATAAATGGATACATGCTATCACACATTTGTCTAAAACCAAAGAATACACAACACCCTGACGTAAACAATGGACTCTGTGGGGTTATGATGTGTCAGCACAGGGTCACCGGATGGTAACAAATGTGCCGCTCTGGTGGGGCGTGCTGACACTGGGTGAGGCTGTACATGCCTGGGGCAGGGTTATACGGGAAATCTCTGTATCTTCCTCTCTACTTTGCTGTGAACCTAAAGCTTCTCTAAAATAGTATCTTTTAAAACAAATGACAAGTAACAGCTCCCATTTAAGAACTTTCCATTTCCCATGCACTCTGCATTACCATTTAATCTTTCAACTCAATGAAGCAGGTATTATTACGGCCTCCATTTTATAGTTGACAAACCGAGACTCGAACTGTCATTTTGAGGGAACTAAAATAGAGATTAACAAACTTACTGCTCATGTGGGTTTTGTGGGTTATATCAGTGAATTGCTGGTCCACATAGAGGGCTCAGGGCCTTACACTGTGAACCACAAACACAGCAAGAACCACCACACTGCCATAAATTACCAAAAATCACGAGACTCTGCTATATTGTAATTTATACCCAGATGGCCCCTAAATTGCACACTTGAGAAAGAAATCTGGAATCAGCTTCAAATAATTAAAAATTAAGAAAATATATGGCTCACTTTCTGTTACTTTTTAAGAACAGCAAGTCAACATCATTCTACATAACCAATTTAGAGCATCAGCATAGTGTAATAAAAAGCACAAGCTTCCAGCAAGGATACACAATAACGGTAAAAATCAAAATGTGATCTCAGTAGGAATACAGAGGGACTTCAAAGTTATAAAATGTTCTATTTCCTAAGTTGAGTGGTAGGTACATGCATTTTTGTTTATTCTCTAAGCTGTGCATATACATATAATTTGTGTTACAGTTTTCATAAACTGGTTTAAAGAATACAGAGTAGACTTCAAATCCCAACTCTATCCTTTGGACAAGTTGCTCCCTATCTCTAAGCTTTGATCACTCAATACCTACTGACGGGCCTACAATATGCCAGGTACTGTTCTAGCTGTTGGAATTTCAGGTACAAGAAAGAGGTCATTTCTGTCCTCATGGAACCCTATTTTCCTTACCTATATAACTGAGCTGATACTTCTTACTTCATAAGGTGGTGGGCAAAAGCTTTATTACAATGAGCTTCCCCTAGGCTCAACTACAGTTTAAAGAAATACTCTAACAATCCTAAAACAGGCACCCCTTTTCAAAATCAGCTTAATAAGTACAGTGAGGGGGGCCTGGGTGGCTCAGTCATTAAGCATCTGACTTCAGCTCAGGTCATGATCTCGGGGTCCTGGGATCAAGCCCCTTGTCAGGCTCCACGTTCAGCAGGGAGTCTGCTTGTCCTTCTCCCTCTGCCCTTCCTCCTGGCCCTGCTCATCTGCACTCTCTAATAAATAAAATCTTTAAAAAAAAAAAAAAAAAGTACAGTGAGATGAGGTTCCACACCTCTATTCCAAATAATTTATTTTCAAACGGGCATGTCAAGTACTTAGTGCAGGAAAAATCATAAAATGTTTTAAGTAATCCATGTATTTTGAGTGAGTGGTAACGTCCCTACACTACTACAAATTGTGGTTCATATCTTAATACTCCATAAAGCGGATTCACTTTCACTGAAAAATTCAAGAGAAAAGCTAAAGTAATCATGCTGACTCAATTAAAAGAAAGAAAGAAAGAAAAAAAAAACTTTAAGAAATCCTTGTACAGTTCATGACTGAAAACTGCCTCTCCCCTGATTTTCTACATAAGCCTGACTTTTCTTCCCTCACAATATCTGATTTTTCTAACTAGTACATGTGCAGGTAATATTAGCCAGTACTTTTCGGGACAATGCCACAAGAATGAAGTTAAAATCCTGAATCTACATCTCGATGGCTGTCCCATCTGGGCAAACAAATTAACCTTTTTGAGCCTCAGTTTCCTCAAAAATATGACCCACCTTAAAGGGTATATTAACAATATCAGAACAATATTAAGAAAAGTATCACAATATTAAGAAAAGTGACTGAGACATAATAAGGACTCAATAAAAGTCAACCACTTTATCACCATTCTTCAAAAGTTTGCTGTGATTCATTATCTTATTATTGAAAAGAAGATAATAAATTTAGTTAATATCTCTAATATTTTAATCTGAAGTAAAACAACTCTCAAAGGGCTTTTTTCCCCTTCATCCCACCTCTAAAGAAACAGCATAAATTTTTTTTTTTAAGATTTTATTTGAGAGAGAGAGAGTATGAGGGAGCACAAGCAGGGGGGAAGGGCAGAGGGAGAAGCAGACTCCCCCCTGAGCAGGGACTGAGATCATGACCTGAGCCAAAGGTAGCCACTTAACTGACTGAGCCACCCAGGTGCCCTGTTTTTATTTATATCAATTTTTTTAAAATATCTAATAAAAAAATATTTAGTCATGTTGAGCATCCACTGTGGTCACAGATCTGAGCAAAGTTTGTAGAATTAGAGTCCTGCAAAGTGAAAGCTCAAATTCAGAATATAACAAATCTGGCTCTCAATTCGTCCACTGGCTAAGACTCAGTTTTCTTCATGATACTGCTGATCCAGAAACGTGAACAGCTATTTAAGAGAGATTTGAAAGCCAGGGTGTTTGCGTGTTAGCTTAAGTTACGGATTACAGCTGAAAACCTCAGCTAACCAAAGCATCACGTCATAAGCATTCCTTCCAGAGTTCTCACAACAGTTTCTTCACTGGACTATCCACTTTTTGCTACCAAGTGGCCACTGAGTTACTGCAGTAAAACACTGGGCAGGGAGCTGACACCGGAGGCAGCGGGTGGGCAGAACAGCCTCGAGAACCTGATGTTCCTGCCACTCCCCCAGTGCGACGCAGCTACCCAAGCAGGGTGCCCGCAGCAGGCTCCAAGACGCCCGCTGTAATGAGACACTTGTGTTGGAAATGCACTCCAGAGTTTCGGCATGGCCAGTACCATCTGATCATGGGACCGGCAGGCTCATCCCTCTTACAAGAGCACCCTCTTCCGAGACCTTCAGGCAGACAGGCTAAACTCAGCTCTAGGAGCTTTCACAACTTGAGACTATTGGTTTTCTGAGAGCCCCAAGTAAAGGTGGGTTCTTAAACAAATACATAAATCAGAGTACACAAAATGGAATGTGGCCAAAAAAGCATAAAAGTTAAGAACAGAGTAGGTCAAATATCTACTCGAAATGTTCCAACTTTTTTTAAAATCACATACCTAAGTAACAAGCACCATACACAGAGATGTCTGCCGGCATTATTTACAATAGAAGAACTCTAAAAACTATCTAAAGATCCAATTCTAAGTAAATATTACTCATATACATGATGTAATATAGTAATTCACAGCAAACGAAATTACTTTCACAAAGCTATATTAATAATTTTAAGAAAAGCTTAATGATTTGGAGGAGACCAGCAAGGAATACACACATATAGCAGATGTTCAGGGAAAAAGTTTATATGTATATTTATATTTACAAATAAATATATTTATATATACTTTATTTCCACACATTCACACGCAAAAGACTACATGGAAATAAATATACCAAAACATTAATCGTGTTTATCACCGAGTGATGCTTTTCCTCTTTGTAATTTTTAGAAAATTTTTAAATTGTATACATACTCAAAAACTAATCCGAAAACAAGCAACTAAAAATTTAAACAGGAAAAAAAAAAGAAAAAAAACACAAACCAGGATAATCTGCCAATACGTACTCAAATAACTTGAGAAAATTTTTAGTTGTTTTTAATTTACAATGAGAATATAACATACCACAGTGTAAGAAAAACTGTAAGAATGAAACTCCCACAGAAGTTTATAGAACAAAATGTATACTAAATCCTCCAATTAAAGACCCGTAAAGTAGTTTCAGTGCTTTCTAACCCACCTTCTCACAGCAGGGAATTAATCCCTCGGGGGGGATGCAAACAAACTTCAAAGAGAAGATTATGCCCAGACACTAGTACTGTATAGCGTAAGGTTTATACCTAAGTTTGCTCAGACACTTTGGCAGAGATCAGAGATGCAGATCCAAGGAACAAAGAATAATCTTAAGGCAGATTCCTTGCAATCATTTAAAAAGACAAAAATAATGCATTCAATAATATCAAAAAAGGCAAATACAATAAATTTTATTAAAAACAAGAAAGCTGTAGAAGTAGACAAAAGGTACCTAAAATCAAATACTAAGTGACAGCTTATTCCCTGGTAATAGCAACTAGGAATTCTCACAAACTCCCAAAGCAAGCAAGAGGCACCAGTTTAGTGTGCGTACCCAAATCTTACTGGCACGATGTTTCCAAGGTGTCCCATGCAGTGTACAAGGTCTTGATGCACTAAGCAGAGCTGACAGATCACATGTCCCTTCCATGGTGGTCATGGAATGCTCTTCAGAGTACAGTACAGAGTACTTACAACACATGTCTTCAGGAATGGCGACATTAAAAGTAACTGAGGGAAAAAGAACTGTTTCTAAAGCCTAGTAGTATTTTTTTAAGATTTTTATTTATTTGAGAGAGAACTAGACAGCACAAGCAGGGGTTAGGAACAGAGGGAGAGGGAGAAGCAGGCTCCCCACTGAGCAGGGAGCCAGATGCGGGGGCTCGATCCCAGGACCCAGAGATCATGACCTGAGCTAAAGGCAGACGCTTAACCAACAGAGCCACCCAGGCGCCCCTAAAGTCTAGTAATATTTCTTACTGGCCTTTCTCACATCTGTCATCTTTTTGTGAGGTGTTTTCTTTGGGGGGGGGGGGTTGGTATGATTTAGAAGTGCCTGATTTTTTTTTTTTAAGACTTTATGTTTTAAGTAACCTTACACCCAACATGGGGCTTGAACTTACAACCCCGAGATGAGGAGTCACACACTCTACCAACTGACCCAGCCAGGTGCCCCTAGAAGTACCTAATCATTTTATTAAAATGTTTTAAGTAAAGGAATAACAGATCCCAGTAATTCAGATTTAGTTTCCCAATATTTTTTTGGTTTGGGTTTTGGTTTTTTCAAGTAGGCGCCACACTCAATGTAGGGCTTGAACTCACAACCCTGACATCGAGAGTTGCATGCTCTACTGACTGAGCCAGTCAGGAGCCCCTAATTAGTTTCCCAATTTTTAAATTAGCTAATCATCTAATAGAAAACTAAAATCCTTAGTAGATTAAAGGCCTAAATGTGAAAGGCAAAACCATAAATTTCTTAGAGGAAAATATCTTCATAACTGTGGGGTAGGAAAATATTGGTCAATTGTACTACATTAAAATCAAGAAGTTATGATCAAAGTTAACATAAAGAGAGTGAAAGACAAACCATAGAGTGGAAGAAGATACTTGTAATACATTCAACAAGATAATTAGTATCCATAATATAAAGATAATCTTATAAATCAATGAGGAAAAGGTAGAAAATAAGAAAAATTAGCAAGAGACTTGAACAGGCACTTCAAAAACAAGCTATTCAAGAGGCCAATAAGCAGAAGGTAGTCATCAGGAAAATGCAAGTAAAAACAACAAGGAGATACTGCTGTAAAACCATCAGGCTGCCAAAAATCAACACATCTAATTGTACCAAGGACTGATGAAGTTGTAGAGCAACAAGGACTATCAAACACTGCTGGAGGGAGTACGGAGGGAGTACGGTCAATTTTGAAAAACAGGTTAGCATGATCCAGTAATCAAGTATATTATCTATCCTAAGGAAATGTACCTTTAAGTGTGCCAGGATTCATGTATACAGAAAGAGTACAGCAACATTGCTTGTAATAGCCCAAAACTGCAAACAACTTCAAGTGTTTTCAACAGAATGGATAAATTGGTACATGATCCTACAGTGCATTACACAGCAATGAAAATGAATGACTGTAGCTACACACAACATGGAGAAACCTTACAAACATAATGTTGAGCAAAAAAAAAGCAGCAAAACTACATAAAGAATAATTCTGTTTCTATAAAATTCAGAAGCAAGCACTAAATTATATTTTTCAAGGAGGTATACTTAGACCATAAAACTATAAAGAAAAACAAATGATTATCATAAAAGTCAGGAAAGTAGTTACCTCTGGAGAAAGGAAAGGAGGGACCTCTGGGGTGCCAACCAAACCCACTCCAACACTTACAGGGCCTCAGCAAGAGTACAAATGGAGGCCCTCATACCATATGTGTTAATATTTAACAGATATGAAACAAGCTTACAAAATATTAAATAAAATATGTTCTATCCTCCTAGCATGACAAATGTACCTTTATAACTGCCTGGAAAGCCAGATTCATACAGAGAATTTTGGGATTCCCCAGGTTTCCATGAGGAAACATGATGGTGCAGGGAGAACTGGCCACTGGTCCGCCGCCCATTGCCCTCTTCTCCATCCCACACAGCCAAGGACCTCGCACACAAGCATGCAGTCACCTCCACTCACAACTCCAAGCTCCATTCCCTACCCTACTCTCCACCCACAGCCACGCTTAGACCACCCCCTGTATACATCAGCAGCCCAGCCCACCCTCAGAAGTATGGACCCCAGGAAAGGGACTCACACAGGCTCTGGAAATAAGCCCAGGGCCATTTGGGCAAGAAGTTCTGAAATCCTAGGTCCTTAACATACGGTCTACCATGGAAAGGTTCAGGTTCTAAGCAGGCATGTCCCACAGGCCCTACAGACTCTGCCCCATTGAAGAGGGCCAAAGCAGGGCCCACTAAAGCACAGGGCCAGGGCTGGCAGCCCTCCTGCAGTAACAGTATTTCCTTATACCCAGGCAACATTACATTTCTTAGCCCGGAGAGCAGTAACATGGGCACTTGATAATTATTTGCTAAAGTGTACACGTAAGTTCCATGTACTTTTTTCCCCACAAATAAAGAATAGACATCACATGCTGGCTGATATGATACGCAGTTAACACACAGTGACCCCTGCCAAAAATTCATAACCCGAATCTAATCATGAGGATATGATCAGGTTCAAATCTAGAGACCTTCTGCAAAACAACAGACCTAACTTCTTCAAAACATGTCTGTGATAAAAGGTAAAGAAAGGCTGCAAAACTATTCCTTACTGAAAGAAACTAAATACATGTGAAGCTGAATGGACTGCATGATCCTGAATAATTGGATTCTGGATCAGAAAGGAAAATGCTCTAAAGGATACTATTGGCACAACTGATTAAATTTAAACATGGACAAATGACATTATATCAACATTAAATTCTCTTATTTCAATAACTGTACTAGAATTATGTAAGAAAATTCTTAGGAGATATATTCTGAAGTATGTAGGGGTAAAGGGTCGCTATGTCTGCAACTTATTCTCAGACGGCTCAGCAAAAATTTCATAAACATATAGAGGGAATAAAGCAAATATGGCAAAAATGGGTAATAACTGATGAGCCTAAGGAAAGGGCATATGCACTCAACCATTCTTATAACATTCATCTTTGAAAATATTTTCAAAATGAAAAAGTTTTTAAAATATACTAGAAGGGTTAAACAAAGAAGTTGTCTGTGGGGCAGAGGAATTGGATGTCTGCGATAAGAGAAAGACCTGGCATTTTGTTCATTCCTCCATCTTATTTGCACTTTTCTAATCTTGTTCTTTTTCCCAAAAATTTTATTTTAACTTTGGGAGGAAAAAAATCATAGAACACTGAAAGAGGAAACATTAGCAACTGTAAAATAAGAAAAATTCTGTCCCTAGATTTATCTGTCAAATCATAGCCATCGTCAAATGGTTACTCTGTAAAGTAAGCCCACAGAGGTGCTGCTGCAGATACACACCTAATAAGAGATGCTTCCCAATGCAATGATTTGCAGCATAAGAGGGATAACTTAACATGGATGCTAACATTCTACTTTAAGAATTTGTAACCTTCATTAGAATATCCAGAAAGTGGAACACACAGTTATCTCACTTCGGCTACTAAGAGAAATTCATTCATCTTAACAAATATCAGTGACATTACGCAAAGCCCTGCAGAGGACATGGAGAGATGTGCCCAACATGGTTACGGCCCTCAAGAAGGCAACTTAGCAGAATAAAAACGACTTGAATCAAAAATCCTGGTTATTCCACACAGTACCTGTGTGATCTTGGCAAATTATTTGACTGGAGATTCTATTTTCTCATAGGTATAATGCAATGCCACCCCCTATCTTTAAAGGGTTGTATTGTAAGGATAAAATGTCAAGCACATAGGACAACAGAACAGATACTCAATAAAAGGCAGCTAGTTTATAAGTATTAACAGTCTAACAGAAGGAAATAGAAAATATTGCATAGTCAATTAAGAGCAGAACTACCACTGAAATCTTGATTTCTCCAAGTTTCGAATCCAAGTCAATTCACTCTCCCTAAACACCAAGTAATACACACAACTGTTTGTGTGTGTGGACCAAGAGTTACTCCCTGACATACCTCTGGCAAATGCATCACTCTCTTAGTTACCAAGAAAAAGAACATTAGGTTACAGGGTTATTTTTCTTCTCATTAACCAAGAAGGATTTTGGTTGAGAATATACTCAGTCTTTGCAAGATACTCTAACCTTATCTAAGACCCTGTTGTCCAGGAATACACGTCCAAATTAGTCCAAAAGCTAAAGCCAGAGGAGATGTTTCCTTCAACTAATTTCCAACTTTTACCAGCAGACATAAAATTTACTACATTAAATCCATTTCAAACATCTCCTTCCCGTTTAGTGGCAGAGATTTCCCATTATATTATTCTGTAACCTAATTCTAAGCCTTCCTCATTAGCAAGGTGACAATATTTCATACTAGGCAGCTGACTTCCAGGCATCTGTGAAAGATACAAACCAAAACCCACTGATTACAATGAATAAAACCATACTTCAAGCCTGTTATAGCAGTGACACTGTGCTTATGCTCCATTCCTTAGGATGATGTGGAGTAAAAGGGAAAGACAATTAAATATATTTAAAGATAAATCATCGTTCAAAATATTCACATATCCCACGTGCACAGCTATCTCCAACTGATCTCAGCCAAAAGGCCGAGAAGTGATGTCCTGCACAGCTATCTCATACAATAAACACGTATCATAATCAAACATGCAAATACCTGAAAGAGTGCCACCCGTCCTAGGATAGGCCACTTCAACATAGACTTCAAACGTGGTCTCTGGGTTCTGCCTACAAAAGAACAGATTATGATTACTGACAAGGATTGAGGCAGCATGGTATAGAACATGTGGGGCTGTGGTATCAAGGCAGACCTTACTTAAAATCATTAGCTCCACAACTTAATAGCTGTGGAGCTTTGGCCAAGTTACTCAGCTTCTGAGCCATACCTTCCTAACCTAGAAAATGAAAGCACCTGGGGTGCCTGGGTGGCTCAGTCGGTTAAGCATCTGTCTTCAGCTCAGGTCATGATCTCAGGGTCCTGGGATGGAGCTCCAAGTCTGGCTCCCTGCTCAGTGGGGAGTCTGCTTCTCCCTCTCCCTCTGCCTGTACACCCCACCCCACCCCTGCCACTTGTGCTCTCTCTCTTCTCTCAAATAAATAAATAAAAATCTTTAAGAAAAATGAAAACACCTAACCAGAAGAATTATTGTGAAAATAAAGAAAACACACAGAAAGTGTCTAGGTACAATGCCTGACTGACAAATAATAGGCTAGCTGTGATTATGATTTCACAGGTGTCATATTTTGAATTTACAGAGCTGTATCTCCAAAGCCATAGGTAGAATTTTACCTTGAGGAAACTCAAACCAAGGCAACACTAGCACAAAGTACCTTCTCCCACTTATTCCAGGATAAAACACATATGATGCAGTTAACTTGCTTATTTATAGGTGTTAAAGACTGAAATAAGAAACAGTACCCTAAATCACTAGGCTATTACAAAGACAGGATGCTAATCTAAATATAAGATACTGTTTCCACACAGGGGGCTTCACCTATTGGCAATGGCAAGAATATGAATGTTCATTATTATATCCTTTTACCTCTTTAGGTCATAAATATTTCATAATAAGCCTGAAAAAGATCACAGCACTAACAGAATATTAATAGTTGTTAATTCTGAATGATAAGAACATCGGGTTATATTAGCTTTGAGTTTTCTCTTTGATTCTGAAACTATAATAAAAAAGATATTTCCAGATTGGCTGAAAATGGTTTAGAAGAAAATGTTATACTTTCAAATGTCTATAACTGAATTCTATTTTAAACCCGACAAGAAGGCTCAGAAACTTTTGAGTCACCTAATCAGATCTAACGGTGAATTTCAATCAAATAAATACCTTGAATCTGCCCAGTAGATTCCACTTCTCAAAATAACTCTCATTCATTTCATTTCCACCTCATTACAATCCTATGAGGACAGGTGGATCAGCTATTATTCTCACCATACAGGTGAGGAACCTGAGGCAAAGAGATTCTATGTGACTTGTCGATGATCCCACAGCTAGTTAGAAACACAGCCAGAACCAGAATTCACCCTCCTGGAGCTCAAATTCTGTGCTTCATTAATTCTAAGATGAACTTCTTCCCCCACATTCCCACATCTCTTATAATCTATTGCATCTTACAATGCTAGACGCAGTAATTTTTTTTCTCTCTTAGTGATACATATAATGGTGCATTTCACAAATAATGGCTCTTAAATTCAATAAAATATGTTAATATTCCCTCTACTTCCTTAGGAGTAGAAAAATGTGTGTTTTGTCAATCAGGAATCTATTTCTCTTGTGAAGGATCACCATTCCTTCAATGAAGAGAAACTTAAGCTTTTGCTTTAAATAAGTACCTATAGCAAAAAAAGAGTTGGCTGCTCTAAAATTCAAGGTATTTAAATATACCTTGTCATATATAATTTTAAAAATCAGACAGTAAAGCAGAGTATTTTACTTAATAGTCTAAATAAAACAAAGTAAACTGAAGTTTTAAGAGAGCCTTACAATTTTTGTGTGTTTTCCCTGTGGAAGGATACAAAAAGGTCTACCAAGTCAGCATCCTTTGGCCACCAAACATTGTGGAAAATGTCTTATGGAAATATCCCTTTCATGCAAATGATCTCAAAGTAGAGTATTTGACTAAAGAAAGGAATGTTCTAAGGCTGTTTAAAGAGCATCAGGAAGACTCCTAAAACCTAAACATAGCCTTCTTGCGGTGCCTGGGTGGCACAGTCATTTTAGTCAGCATGCCCAACTCTTGGTTTCACCTCAGGTCGTGATTTCAGGGTCGTGGGATCGAGCCCCACGTTGGGCTCTGAGCTGAGCAAAGTCTGCTTAGGACTCTCTCTCCCTCTGCCCCTTCCCCCAAAATTGCACTTGTACACTCTAAAATAAATCAATCTTTAAAAGAAAAAAACTTTGGGACACCTGGATGGCTCAGCTGGTTAAGCATCTGCCCTCAGCTCAGGTCAGGATCCCGGAGTCTTGGGATGAGTCCCACCTCAGGCTCCTTGCTTAGCAGGGAGCCTGCTTCTCCCTCTGCCTGCCACGCCCCGTTTGTTCTCTCTCTCTGACAAGTAAATAAAATTTTTAAAAATTAAAAAAAAAAAAAACCTTTTTCAATAAACAGCTTTCTTAAGCTGATTTTGCAACTGGCTGAATTTCACCTCAAAATTTCATTTGGAAAATTGAAATAACAAACAACGCACATATAAAGATGTTACATAAATTTTTTAACACTGGAGCTCTGATACATTAACCTATGCCATTAGGTTAAGGAATTTTGTACAGACCTGCTATGTCTCTAAGTGAAGACTGGCCTAACATTGTCTATACTCACTGCCTCTGCTTCATCTCCCTTTCTCTAACACACTTCAACCAGGCTTCTGAACCCACCACAGCACCAAAACAACTTGTCACAATTACCAATGGCCACATTGCCAAAATGTGCTAAAATGGCCAATTCTCAGGGCTTGTATTACTCGACGTCTCATTCGCATTTGCAACAGTTGATAGATTTTCACTCCTTGAAACACTTTCTTCTCTTGCCTTCCAGGATATCACTCTTTATTGGCTGTCTTCCTACCTTACTGGCTGCTCCTTTGTTAAATCCTCCTCATTTAAGCTCTCCTACCCTCGAATTTAGTCCTGGACCTCTCCCTCTCTCTACTCATTACTTAGATGATCTCATTCAGCCTCATGGCTTTAATTACCATGCAAATGCTGACAAGCCCCAAAATCATGTCTCCAACCTGACTTCTTCCCTGACTCCAGATTCCCTTATCCACTGCCTATTCAACATCCCCACTTGGGTATTCAAGAAGCATTTCTAATTTAACGAACAGTGCTTTTCTTCCTCAAACCTGTGTCGCTTGAATTCCACCTATTATTCAGACCAAAAAAATACTTGGTATCATCTTTGACTCCTCTTTTATACATATGCCACAATCATTTACATGTCACAATCAGCAAATTCTATTGATTTGATCATCAACATATATCCAGAATCTGAATGCTTCTCAGCATCCCCAACCCTACTATCCTTGCCAGATCACCATCTCACCTCGATGACTGCAACACTAACTGATCTTGCTGCTTCCTCTCTTGCCCTCCTTGCCAGATCACCATCTCACCTCGATGACTGCAACACTAACTGATCTTGCTGCTTCCTCTCTTGCCCTCCTTTGATCAGATTTCAACTTAGTCGTCAGTAATCCTTTTATTGTAAAGGTCAGTTTAGGTCAGTCCTCTGCCTAAAACCTCCCTAAAGTACCCCCTATTACTCCGAGTCAAAGTCTTAGTTCCAGAGATGGATGATGGGGATGGTTGCATGACAGTATGCACATCTTTAATACCACTGAACTGAACACTACAAATATGGCTAAGATGGTAAATTTCACACATATTTTATAATTAAAAAAACAAAAACAAAAACTGAGGGGGCAGAAGTCCTTATAGGGTCTACATGATCTGGCCTCTTCCTCTCTCTCCAACTTCATTTCATACCTTTTTCCCCCTGCTCACAGCACTCCAGGCACACTGTCCTTCCTTCAGCTCCTCAAACACACCAAACTTATTGCTATCTAACAGCCCTTTGCATTGATCTTCATTTAGGTAGCCCTTCCTGTCATTCAAAACTCAGCTTCTATTTCACCGCCTCAGAAAGGCCTTCCCCAATACACTCTCTACCATCTAATTTTAATTTTCCACAGCATACCTATCACAGTCTTGGTCATTGTCAGTCTCTCTCCTATGAATGTAAACTGCAAGTGAAGGATTTTGTCAATCATACCCACTATTGTTTCCCAGGTACCTAAACAGGGCCTGGGACATAGCCAGAACCAAATACTGAGTAGAAGGAATAGAGGAAGTACCGACCAGCCTTTCCTAGGGTCTGAAAGACTTCAACAAATGATAGGAGTGATTATACACTTCCGTGATTCTCAACCTTTAGCATGTGAAAAGAGAGTTTTCCAGCGCTAATCCAGAGTCTGGCAGGGGCGGGGAAGCCCAAGAATCAGCATTTCTAACAAATAGCCAAATACTTGTTTACTAACAGGTAATACTGATGCTGTTGGACTAGCGATCACACTTTAAGAATGAACCACTGATCGAGTTAAATGCAATTCTTCTTCCAAATAATTTAATACATAAAACAAAATAAACTTAAGGTATACCTTAATAATCCATCAACAGTGCTTTTGCAATAAAACAGATTTCAGAGAAAAATAGCATTGGTAGAAGCACTGAAGCTTACTCCTCTCCTGTTGCTATCCATAGTTACTGCCTCGTCCTAATGAGTAATAATAAAACTACCTAAGTTTTTCACTCAGTTCAAATAGTTGCCAGAGTTCTACTACATGGAGCCAAAGATTATGACAGTTTCTTAAAAAAAAAAAAAAAAAAAAAAAGGCAAAAGCTGACTAAAACACTAAGAACAAATTGGACTATAATTATAAGTTATAGTCATGCTTATCCATGATCACTTACATGTTGCCTTATGGAAGAAGTGGTGACTAATGTTGTGACAAGTTATATAACATACCAACAAATATACATAAGTTATTTTAAGGGCCAGTGAAGCCAATGCAGATGGAAGCATTCTCTATTTCTCTGCAAATCAAAAATAAATTTTAAAGTGTCTCTTCTAAATGCAAATGGCCAAGAGACTCTTAATATTTTCATTAAGCCTATAAACAACTAAGACTAACAATTTCCAGAGAGTCTCTGAGACTACCTTGAAACTGCTTATTTCCTCCATTACTTCTCAAGATGCTCAATATTTTTAACTACTTGGCTAAAGGAACCGAAAAACCTATTTCTGTCCTATTAACACTCACTGCTAATTCAGTACATGTAATGATGCTGAGAATACCATATTCAGAGCCAATTTTCCAATATGGACCCAAGTTTTCCCAGAACACTTCATGATATAGCTTAACATATTACCATGGAAATGTCCTGGTTCTGCCATGGTATCCCACTATTAATTGCCTTACGTTTCTATACCTCAATGATCTGGAACCCTGCCTACCTGCCAAGCAACTTTTTTTTGCCACCCACCCTCACCTCCTGCAGTCCTGTACCCTAGCATCCAGCTGTACAGAACTACTTGTAGCCCACTCAACAAACCATCTCTGGTTCACTAGGAACACCACTGACTGTACTACTTCCACTACTGACTGTTTCTACGTGCCAGGCATGATGCGAAGCACCTTACGTGCATTATCTCAGTTAATCTTCAACTACCCTATATGTGTTTGCCCAATTTAAAGAGGACACTGGGACACCTGAGTGGCTCAGTTAAGGGTCTGCTTTCAGCTCAGGTCATGATCCCAGGGTCCTGGGATGAAGTCCTGAATCAGGCTCCTCCCTCAGCAGGCAGCCTGCTTCTCCCTCTGCCTGCAGCTCCCCCTGCTTGTGCTCTGACAAATAAATAAATAAAATCTTTTTTTAAAAGGCTATAACTTTACAAAAAAAAAAAAAAAAAGAGGACGACACTGAAATTCAGGATAAACTAGCCAAAGTCAAAGCAAAGGAGTAGCAGAATCAACATGAATCATCCAAAAACTCTAACCACTTTACCATTTGACATTATTGACATTATTCAGATGCGCTTCCACAAGGAACAGTCTTCCAGTCTTTTCACTTGACAAATTCATTCATTAAGCCTCAGCTCAGGCATTTCCTCCTTTCTGGGAAGCCTTTCTCAATCCCACATACCCAGAGCACAGACGGGGTTAAGTGCCCCTCCTCTACATTCCCAGTGCACCCTGTACTTCCCCCACTCTTGCTGCTCTTACCACATTCAACCCTGACGCAATTACAATTACCCAGGGGGCTTTTAAAAGTCCTAATGCCCAGGCCACACCCCAGAACAATTAAATCAGAATCTCCAGGCACCAGTATTTGTTTAAAGCTCCCCCAACTTATTCCAATGTGCAGCCAGTGGAAAACAACCCATATACCTCTGATTAAACATCCACCTTCCCCTCTAGACTGGCAGCTTCTTGAGGGCACCGGCTGTCTTCTCATAACCCTGGTCTGACACCTGGCATAGTTAAGTGTTTGATGAATGAGTCTTCCTCCAACACCTGACGTGTGGTTTCCAGCTCCCAGTAACTGCTTCTCTCTCTCTGACAAGAGGTAATTTACTGGATACACACTGCTTACACATGACTGTTACTCTTTAAAGATACTTTCCTTTGGAGTCAAAGGTATCAATAAGTTACACCTGCTGACAACAGCCTTGGCTCTTAAATACAGAAAAATGACACACAAACAGCTAAAATGTGCTTGAAAGAACGGAGGTCTGTTCAGTTCTTGCTTCTGGGAGAATGAAGCCTGAAAGTAAGCCAAGAGAGCATTTCTATTCAATACCACTCTTCTGAACACAATTCTCAGTGATTCACTGGAAGGGCCATGCTCAGTGCTCAGGGCCATGTTCTCAAAATGATTAAGTACACTCAGCTTGAAGTCATGAAACAGACAAAGGCTTTGACAATATTCAGGCAGCAGGAAAGCTTAATGGGTTTTTTTGTTGTTGTTGTTTTAGAGTATCATGCTATTGATCACTCTGCTGGATCACCAGCTTTCAATTAGGATCTACTTTTCTTCAATTACAACATATTATGAGATTAGAAGAAAAATATAACACTAACTCCTCATAAAAATGAATCTTTGCTGCATATGGTAACCACGTTGTAATGTAGGCCCTCATCCCTTTAAGTGTTATTTAGAGCTACAAATTGAAACACACACAGTGTTAGGACCCCTTACTCATTTCACAGCCATCAAATCTTCAAACCAGCTAATATCTATCAAGCAAAATAGCAACCTATTCTCTATAATGATCTGACTTCACCACACTGTTTCTTCAGTTACAAACTTAGATGCTAAGGGAGCTGAGGTAAATTTCAAACTTCATACCAGCTGAACTGTCTTAAAGTTGACAACATAGTAAAGAGAAACTGTATACACTTCAGAACATGCTAGCAAACATCACCTACTAAACATTGATTCCTTTAAGCCAGACAAACAAGCAAAAGGGTAGTGTTAATATTTCCAACAAGTCTCCATTTGTTTCAGTGAACTCTGAAATTAAAGCCGTTTTTCCAGGCTGAAAATGCTGTATCAAAGGGTGCTTTCTAACCCATAACAAGTTAACACCTCCATAGAAGAATGCGGTCATTGTTGAGACTTGCTAGAAAATGATTAACTTAGTTGAGTAATTATACAAACAAGTCGTTTCAAGATTTTACACTTAACTTTTCATTTCTAATAATGCTCTCATGATCAGATTAATAAAGATACACAGATCCTGCTGTGCGAGGAGTTGCAACATTTCACCTTTCCATATACGCCTATGGAAAGATTCTCGTGCCACCCTGCACAAAGCAAGCTAATGGAAGAAATTTAGTTGAGTTCCAAGAAGAGAAACAGTGCCTGCACACTCAGCAATGTGCAATACTCCATACATTTTTTTAAAGATGTATTTATTTATTTTAGAGAGAGAGAGAATGTGTGCTGTGAGAGCAGGGGGAGGGGCAATGGGAGAAGGAGAGAGACTCTGAGACTCCCCTCTGAGCACAGAGCCTGACAGAGGGCAAGACCCTGAGATCATAACCTGAGCGCAATCAAGAGTCCAACGCCCAACCAACTGAGCTACCCGAGTGCCCCAATTCTCCGTACTGTTTTAAGAAATTCTCCACCGTACTAAACTGCAGTGTAAAATATAGACTTTTCAATCATATTAATAACATTTGCGAAGATCATATCTATTTCGTTAACATTTTTGTCATTAAAAAATATTTAAAAGCCTTCCCTTCCCTAACTTTTCCTCTTTCTGAACAATTTAGTCCTAAAGTTATTACACAGGCAAAGCAAGGTAGATGTCCATGTGGGCAATGGCCCAGTGTGGGGTGTCAGAGCCTGAGCAGGGTGAGGAAAATGTCCCTCAAGGACCCTGACAAGGGATGTCAGAACATGAGCAGGGTAGGAGGCTATCCATGCTAAGGGGTGGCCTGGCAATACAATGCCAAATCCAAGTGGAAAGGAAGGCATTCACTCAGGGGGAGCAGCCTGGTATGGGGAGCCAGAACTCGAGTAGAGTGAGAAATGTGTTCAAACACAGGGATGGCCAGGCCTGAAACATAAGTGGAGTGAGGAATGTGCCCCAAAGAGGTACAAGGCTGTCAGAGCCCAAGGGGGTGAGGAGCATGTCCAAGCACAAGGGCACACCCTACAGTGGGGTGTGGAAGCCTGGGTAGATATGAAGAGTTTGGCCATGTGGGTTTGGGGCAGGCTTGTTCAGCATGATGGGGAGTCAGAGTCCAAGCAAGGTACCCACAGGGCAGTGGGGAGGGCAGGGGCACATCAAACCACCAGAGTAGGTACAATAATCCTAGGAAAGCAAGGTGAAAGAGGAGAACATCCATATGGGGTAGGGATGAAGGGGCCCAAGACCAGTAAAAAGGGCCTGCTTTCTCACAAATGAAGTTAACAAGAAGCTAAAATGAATTCTATAGAGTTGGATTTGAATTGGAGGTATTAGTGTGAACTCAAGGTGTTCAATAAATCTATAGATAAGGAAATAAAATGTAAATGTAACCTGACTTTTAAACTCACATATATTTCCCGGCTCTGTCCACTGACAAGGCCTCGTAGCAGCAACACCCCAATAGCAATTAGTATATCTAGTACCCAGATGTTGAGTTCTAAATACAACTCTTCTCTAACAGGAACCAGAACTCCTTGGGGAAATAGCTGATTCCAGGGCTGGGGCAGAGAAAGTACAAAATGAGCTGGAACATCTTATTGTGTCAGAAAGCAAAGAAGTGCTCAAAGAATGATGGCAACTATCAAAAGACCAGCTTGAAAAGGCTCCCACTGGCCAGATCTGGGGTAATTTCAGCGTCGAATTCAATAATGACAATAACAGATTATTAACCCATCAAATAAAACAGGAAACCATAAGTCCACATTGATATAAATAAGTGAATTGAAAACTGAATGAGAAATGGACCGTTTACACAGTTTCAAAGTAACTTCCCACCTACTAATTGCAAGAGGGAAAAGAGTAACTTTTTAGTGTAGAAGTTTAGCAAAAACTACCTTAATCAACTCATTAAAGTGATCAACATAAGTAATGAGACAAACTGTTAGAATGCAGTGGGGAAACAGCATCATTTCCATGACATTCCTGTCAAGGATGCTTCACCAGAATCGAATCTTAAGAAACATCAGACTATCAGATAAATTCAAATTGATGGATCTTCTAAAAAAGGCCTGGTCTGTAATCTTTAAAAGTGTCAGGTCATAGAAATCAAGGAAAGACTAAAGAGCTCTTCCAGATGAAGGAAACCAAAGAGACATGACAACTGTACACAATGTATGATTCTGAACTGGATCTTTCTGCTATAACAAATATATATATATAAATATATATATATAAATATATAAATATATATATATATATATATTACTGAGACCACTGAAATTTGAATGGGGTCTAAGGATTAAATGTAGTAACACATCAATGTTAATTTCCTGATTTTGATGGTTAGATTGTGGTTTTATAGGAGAATGTCCTTGTTTGTAGGAAAAGCCCACTGAAGTATTCAGGGGTGATGAGGCATCAGATCAGCACCTCACTTGAAATTGTGTTGTTTTTTTTTAAGTTCTTTATATTATTCACAGTGCATTGGACAGAATAGAGTATTACCTTAGTAATGGGGAATAATTAGTACTAGGCTGAGTACTGCTTCAATCCCACCTAACAAATCTTAAAATTAAAACCCAGAGGATCAAACTCTTTCATACTCAACTTATGAAATATATGAAACAATGGTTTTCAAGATATCAGGCAGCAAAGCACAGCAATCTCTTCAGAGATGGAAAACAAACAAGATGAGCTTTCGATTGCCTCAGACCACCGCCATAAGTCCAAGAATATTCATAAGAACACAAAAATACCCCACACCCAACAAAATTAAATACACAGTGTCTGGCAGTCAATAAAAAGATTACCAGGCATGCAAAGAATTAGGAAAATACAACCCATAACAAGAAAAGCCAACCTACAACTTACATAGATGTTAGAATTAGAAGACAGGACATTCAAACAGTTGCTCTAACTGTATTCCAAGTGTTCACAAAATTAAGAGATATAGGAGATTCAAAAAAAACCCAACTGAATTTCTAGAGATAAAAACAATGAAAAATCCACCAAATAGGATTAACTGCAGACTAAACACTGAAGAAAAGATTAGTGAACTTGAAGACATTGTTCTAGAAATTATCCAAGATGAAACACACAAAGGAGAAAAATTCAAACAAATTCAAAGCATCACTGACCTACGGAACAACTTCACACAGCCTAAATATATCAGTAATTGGAATCCCCAAAGGGGGGCAGGAGGCAGAAAAACTAATGATCAAAAACTTTCTAAATTTGATGAAAACAATGCACAAATCCAGAAATCTCAACAAACCCCAAGCACAAGAAACAGGAAGAAATCTAAGGCACATAATAATCAAATTCCTCAAAATCAGTATTAAAGAGAAAATCTTAAAAGCAGAACAAAAAACACAGGTTACATCCACAGGAACAAAGATTAGAATGACAGATTTCTTGTCAGAAACTAGGCAAATGAGTGAACAGTAGAGCAGCATCTTTTAAGTACTAAAAGAAACTGACAACCTTGAATTCTATTCCCAGAGAATATTTCAAAAGTGAAGACAAAGATTTTTCAGACATTACAAATGCTGAAAGAATTCATCAGCAGCAGACCTGCACTACAAGAAATGTTAGAAGTCCTTCAGACGAAAAGAAATGATGCCAGATGGAAATATGGACCTATACCAAGAAATAAAGAGCATCAAATATGGTAACTACATGAACTAAGTAAGTCAAATGATCATCCCAACAGATGCAGATGGTTTCACTGGAGAAAATTCTACCTTTTGCCTTGTTGCATCTAAGAGGGAAAGATGGGTCACCAGCAGTTCTACTGGAGCCATCTGAGGAAATCTGGCCAGCGTTCTTGTTGCATCTACTCAAACTTGCATGGTCTGATCCTGATATGTGGCCTCAATATGTGCCCCCAGGGTTTCTGTCAGTACTCAAGGGATACAGGCTTCATTAAGTTGGATTAAATGAACTTCCTTGAATGGGTCATCCAAGAGGCCTACCTACTGCAGATACCCAAGATACCTACCCTAATGTTAACTCACTGCACATAAAATAAAAATATTTCAATTAAAAAAAAAAAGAATACCAATTCTATACAGTATCTTCCAGAAAACAAGATAAAACACTTCAATTCATTTTACAAGGCCAATATTACTCTAATACCAAAACCAGACAAAGACAGTACCAAATATATAAATTCTAGACACACACACACCACACACACTATAGATCGATATCCTTTTAGCCACAAAAATCCTTACAAAAATATTAGTAAATAGAATTCAACAAGATACGCCATGACAAGTGGAATTTATTCCAGGGAAGCAAGGCTGGCTTAATACTGAAAATCAATCAATACAGTCTATGCCATATTAATAGGCTAAAAAAGAAAAATCAAAATTATGATATCAATTGATGCAGAAAAAGCACTTCATAAAATTCAACACACATTCATAATAAAAATTCAGAAAACTAGGGATACAGGGGATCTTCCTCAAGCTAATAAAGGACCTCTATGAAAAACTTATAGTTAACATTATACTTAATGGTGAAAGGCTGAATACCTTCCCTCTAAGATTGGAAATAAAGCAAGGCCATCCACCCTCACCACCTTGTCATTACATTAAACAGTTAAGTCAAGGCAATAAGGCAAGAAAAATAAAAGGCAAACAGACTGAAAAGGAAGAAATCAATTTTTTCCCATTTGCAGACAACATGACCATCTATGTAGAAAAAAATTTGGAATTGAAATTGAGAAAATTTCATTCTTTTCTATCTACAATTCTTCCATTTTCATCTAATCTCCTTTCAGGAATTTTTTCTGTGCACTCCTTCTCTGATAGTGTTCAAAAGCAAAACCATAGATTTGGATAGCTACAGATATGAGACTTCAAAAAGCACAAACCAGGGGCATCTGGCTGGCTTAGTTGGAAAAGCATGTGACTCTTGAACTCGGGATTGTGAGTTTGAGCCCATGTGGGATGTAGATATTACTAAAAATAATAAACTTTTAAAAAGCACAAACCATAATGTGAAAAACTGATGGGTTTGATTACATGAAAATTAAGAATTTCTGTTCAAAAAAGGAAATTTTTACTTAAAATGGAAATATTTTGTCCATTTACGTGTGTGTGTGTGTGTGTGTGTGTGTGAGTGAGAGAGAGAGAGAGACCCACGGGAAAATATCCAGCATCATTCCATTTTAACAGCAACTCATGTAACACCAAAGTTCTATGGGAACATGGTTTGAAAACTGCTATAAATTCATCCATCACGAAGAAGTAAAATATAGGAATATTCCCTTAGAACATAAAGGGACCAGGGTTAAAAACAAGCTGAGTCAGATTCTCTCTTCTAAGAATCCAGAATTGACTCTCAGAGCTGGCATCACTTATACGACTTGTTCTGGAACTTAGGTCCGTGCCCTGTTTCAACAAAATCACCTGAAGAACCTTTTTGAAAACACAGATTCCCAGGTCCCAGAGGTTCTGGTTCAGAGGGTCTAGAGTGGGGTCCCAAAAAAATTTTTTAAGTTCCCCAGGTGATTCTGGTGCATAGCCAGCCAGGTTTAGGACCCACTAAAATAACAGCGCTTAAAATTGAAAGAAGGAGGGAGACAGAAAATCCAGTGCAAGAGTCTGTAGGGTCCCTGACAGACTAGAAGAGCCTAATGGTTGAGGGAGTGCTTTGAGGGCCTAATTATGGTACTTTATTAGCTGAGTGAGTGTTCAGGAGTGGACAGGGTCTGTGTGACCAGCCATGGACACCCGTTCAAATGTCTGCCATCTCCTTAATATAAAGAGCATTAACAGAGAGGAAAGCAACTTTAATTTTCCTAATGATTTTCAGCCATGGTGTGTCTGCTTACTCACCCAGGTAAATAATATCCATTTTTAATTTAGGACATATTTTTCATAGTTTACCTATTCTCTAGATTTATGGATAGATGGTAATTAATCAGACATTAAAACTTATCAATATAAGAAAAGGCATCTTGGAATACCTAATCAGCCCAAGTCCAGGCCCTTAGTTACTCTCTGAGAATTCCAATGTGAAATGGAGGAACAAAACAATCCATAGACTCACCAAGTAACACCTCAGGGCAAAGTCAACATTAACACCAAGAATGCATACTGTAAAACGGCAAGAGGTATAAGAAGCAGGAGTCCTAGAATGGTGAAAACTACTTGCTTGCCCTGGTTCTGGCAATGAACTAGCTGTGCAGCTTGGAGCAAGAAATGAGAGCCAGGAGGTCTAAAACATGAGCATGTGGGGACTGGCTGTAGCACAGCTTCAAAGACCTCCCTCTGTAGGATCCAATTTCCCCATCTATGAACAGATCACTAAAAGATCTCTTCCAGTTCTAACATCTTGTAGCTCTAGCATTCTAAATCAAAAAGATTTGCAAAAGTCTTTTTTTTTTTTTTTGCAAAACACAAAGTTATATTATAGTTGTTAATATGAAGGCTCATGATATTTAGATCAAAATATTGACTTAGTAGTGCCTGGCTGGCTCAGTCGGTTGAGCCTCTGACTCTTGGTTTTGGCTCAGGTCCAGATCTCATGGGTCTTGGGTCGCGGGATTGAGCCCCACATCGCTTGTACCTCAGCAGGGAGTCTGCTTGAAGGATTCTCTTCCTCTGCCCCTTCCCCTACAGGCACACATTCTAAAATAAGTAAACCTTTGAACATATATATACACATTGATTTAGACTAATACAAATGCTAGCTTTCCAACTTGTAAAAGTTCTTTGTCCTGAAATTCAACAAACACTTAAGTGAAAGACATTCACTTTTTTTTAAAAGATTTATTTATTTATTTTGGGGGGAAGAGGTAGAAGGAGAGGGAGAGAAGCAGACTCCCTGCTGAGCAGGGAGCCTGATGTGGGGCTGGATGTTACAACCCTGAGATCATGACCTGATGGGAAATCAAGAGTTGGATGCTTAACTGACTGAGCCACCCAGGCGCCCCAACATTCACTCTTCTAGGGCAGTGGTTTTCAGTGTAGAGCAGAGGTGTATCGGAGGCCTTAGCAGAAAGAGAAGGGGAATGAAAGAGACCCATCACATCGATCTACTTTCACTGGTTTTTTTAAAGATTTATTTATTTATTTGTTTGTTTGTTTATTTGAGAGAGCATGCATGCACACGCATGTGAGCAGGGGAAGGAGCAGAGGGAGAGAAGCACACTCCTCGCTCAGCGGAGCCCCACACTGGGCTTGATCCATCAAACGTGAGATCATGACCTAAGCCGAAACCGAGACTCAGACGCTGAACCTACTGAGCCACCCAGGCACCTGTACTTTTCCTGTTTTATGTCTAAATTTTAAAGAAGGCTCCTCTGACACAGGGTTCCACACCTTAACCAAAAAAAAAAAACAAAAAACAAAACAAAAAAAAAAACAAAACAGTTCAAAAAGCATATATGCAAACAAAACAAACATATACGATAGGTATGTTTATTATCCAGTTCACCAGTGAAGAAACTAAGGTACAGACAGTTGAAGTACTTGTCTGAGCTCACACACTCAGGGAATGAGGAAGCTGGGACCAGAACCCAGGCCTTTTGGTTCCAAAGTCCATGCTCCTAACTACTATGCTAACGCTCTACATGCCGCAACACAGCTCAGAAAATACAGACAAAAATATAACGTGAATCTCCAAGACTCCCAAATGCACTCGGAAATAAAGATACTAATTAGCATGACAAGCAAGGTTGTTTGCAACTGAGTCTCAGCTAGACCCTTCAGTCAGCTTCCGCCACCACCAGCTACCAACACACAACACGTACCTCCCGCACTGCAGTCACACTGACCTCGCACTGCAGTCACACTGACCTCGTCAGGCCTCAATCATACGCGCCTTTTACGTATGTTTACCATTTACTGAGCTAATTCGGAAGGGCTGGGAACTGTGCTGAGCATTTTATATACCACACCTCATTTTATCTACATGACAATCCTGTGAGGTAAGGGAGTGTTTGCGGACTTTACAAAATAGTCGTAGAGAACTTAAATAGCTTGCTCCAAGGACAAATATCTAGTAAGTAGCTGTGTATGAACTCAAACCCAGGTCTGTTGTGACTTCAAAAGGTTACGTTCTTCATCACGATTTCCTTCCTAAAATGTGCTCTCTCACCAAACATCATATTCACTTAAGATGTATCTACAACAGTGCTTAGCAAACAGGAGGCACTGGAGATATTTGCTGAAATCAATGAATAAATGAACAAATGCCTCCTCCTCTCGAGGCCTCTCTGACTTCCTTACGAAACTGAGCGGCTCTCTCTACACTGTCACAAGACTTGTTTCAAAACTCTCCCATAAGGTTTCCCAGGAGGTATTCCATGCTTTCTACTTATGCGTACACATTACCCACTGGACTGGAACCTTGTTTCACTTAATCTTTGTATTCTCAGCCTCTAACAAAAGGCCTGGCTTTTAACAAGCAGTCAGTAAGTTTATTAATTGAATGAATTTCCCTGAGGAGAAGTGAGATGAATAAGAGACTCATGATTCATATTAAAACTTCTTTTTCCTCAAGAAATAAACAACATTCAAAGCTGTGATATACTCAAATGTGTGCTCTATAAATATTTTTAGGTTTCAACTATCATCAGAGGCATCTAAATTTAACTCATTCAACACATATTTATGAGTAATCTAAATACATACATATAATGGCTCTTAAGGAGCTTACAACCTAGTCAAGGAGATAAAACATAATAAAATGCAAAGGTAAACAGTCAAACATGAGCTGCCATGAGGAAATATGTGACTAGGTGCCACATAATTGGTAAAACAAAACGCTGTGGGCTTGCAACTTGCACACCTCATCCGGCCGAAGGCCATGGGTCTGACTACCTGTGGACAGTCTACAATGAGGCTCTTTACAGACAACACCAAAATGAGGGGGAGAGCAAGGGACAGTACAGTGTGTTTTCCATACAAAAGTATTTAATTCAGTTTTTAAAACCGTCCTTAATCTGACATGTTCTTCCTGCTCTTTGCTATAAAAATATAATTTCTTTTCAAAAATAATGATGATGGGAGATCATCATTTCTTTCTGGTTCCACAAAACTTGTTTTTAAGATTTTATTGATGCAAACATTCGGAACATTTGGGAACTACCGAGCTAGGACACTCTGATGCTTCTCTTGAACAGGGAGAACCTGAAGTGAACACTGCAGAGTGAACAGGATTTGGCTAGGTGGGGAGGACAGGAGATTTTAAGCAGGGGAAACGGCCTGATAAAAATACAGAGGTGTAAGTGTTCGTGTAAAGTCTGAAGAAGAGTAACTAAATCAGGTTGAAACTTGGAAAAACTGCAGCCGTGAATTCCACTTCTGGCAATATGACAAGCTAAGTACACTTCTGATCCTCTACTGAAAACAATTATAAATAACGGATGTTTTTATCTTCTCAAATACATACACCGACGAGCTTGGAAGGAAATAAGGAAGATTCAGATGAAGAACTTAATGAAGTTAAGAACCCTACAGGGGTTTTCCCCTTGAAGGCATTTACATTGCGCAATGCAAGATTCACTCTCCCGATTAAATGGCGCGCATGGAATACAAGGCAAAAGTAACATCCAGCCTGAGGGAGAAAGTATAATATATGCTCCTCCTTCATCATTTAAACTGGGACTACAAAGGTGATCAAGATAGAAACCCATCCACACACATACACCTCTCAGGAACTATAATGAAAACAATTACTCTCAAACCTTGGCAATCCTCCTGCAAGTTCAACCACAAGCTGGCCCTCATAAGGGACTGCTACCGAATGGCCAAAAGCCTCAACCCAGGAATGCAAGTTGAAGTGTTCACAAACTGAAAGTGGCCACAGAACACTAGCAAAAAAATATGTAAACCTTCTCTGGAAAAATTCACTTCAACCCTGGCCTAAACATACACATACACACACACACACACACACACACACACTTCCAAGAAACAGTTTGTGGGCAAAAATTAGAACCCTCCAGGAAACAAAGCCCATAAATAAGAAACTCAGAAATAAAAGATGGCAGAATCAGACTTTTGAAGACTTCAGATATTGGAATTATGAGAGACAGGACATGGAATTTTCAATAAGCTTAAAGAAATAAAAGGATTGAAAATGAGTAAAGAGTAAAACTACAACATGATCAAGCAAAATTGAAAAAGAACAAAGTACTTATCAAAATAAGAAAAAAATAACTCAATGGTTGGCTAAGAGCAGAAAGGTGACAACCAACGTGAATTAGAGACACAACCAAAGTGAATTAGTGAATTTACAGAAATTATACAGAACAGTGTTTAGAGAAAGAAATTATAAAAAAGGAAAGACAAAGATAGATCCAGAAATTCTAAGACTAGTCAATATTCCAGAAGAGGTAAAGAGAATGGGGGAAAACCCAAGCTGGTTTTAAGGCTCTCTTTACCTTTTTGGATTCCCATCTTCACTTAGTTCTTGGTATGAAAAGAACTGAAAATTTTCCAAAACTGACAATGGTTACATATTCACACATTCAAGGAGTCCAATGAATGCAGAGCAGGATAAATAAAAAGAAATCTGGAAGTTCTGCTTCCAAGTACAATATAGTAGGCATACTCCACCTTGTCTCTCACAGCTATAAACCACATCTATACAACCAGGGTAGAACTCACGAAGCACCTATGTGAGGAAACAAAAAAGGTAAACAATGGTAGACGGATTGGGATAGAAGACTAGAATTCAAAATCTCACCAAATCAGTGATAAACCATACATTTACCATTTTCTTTCGTCTGGTATCACTCAGCATGGACATAAGGCAGCACAAAAACTGGAAGCTGACAACAGCATAGAGAGTTCCAGGAAAAGCTTTCTAGTTCAGGCTCAAGGAATGGGAAAGCAGGAGGGCATACAGATACCTAAAGCAGTAAGTGAAGAACCTTCCTCAAAAAAAAAAAAAAAAAAAAAAAAAAACCTTCTTTTCCAAACAGTAATGTAACCCTAAGAGAATGGGGCAAATCCCAATTACTTTCCTTTCCTCTATGTCCTCCCACTTGCCAGGTCTGGACTACAGATGTAGTCGTGAGAAGTGCACAGCAGAACAGGATAAATAAAGCCCCCGTTTTCTGGCCAACAGAACTAACAGGGAGCCCCAGAGAACTGGGGAGATAACAGAAGGAGGGAAGCTCAGGAAGATGACCCCATAAAGTTGGTTTTGAACACCAAGGCCCATCTCTGAGTCTATCAGGAAAACATGAGGGTGCCAGGTGCTCCACATTTTTACTAACACTTCATAATGTAAGTCTCTTTAATTTTAGTCATTCTACTGGATGTGTCAGGGCTTTCTCAAGGTAGTTTTAATTTGCATTTTCCCAATGACTAATGATGCTAAGCATCTTTTCATAAGCTTATTTGCCATCTGTAGATCTTTTTTGATAAAGTGTTCAAATCTTTTGCCCATTTTTCTTTATCGGATTGTTTGTCTTACTGAGTTGTAAGAGTTTATAAATTGAGTTTTTAGAATTCAGTGACTTGTCATTTCCCTAAAGAGTGTCTCTTTGGATGAGCAAAAGATTTTCATTTTGATAATCTAATGTATCAATTACTCTTGTATAGATTCACTTTTGTGTCCTACTCAGGAAGGTAAATTTGGCAGCACTTCATCATAATACTGAAGGGACAAGTAATATGGGAGATATCGAAGAGAACACCTAGATTCCTGCCTTGCATGAATGAATTAATGCATATCACACCAAAACCATTTTCTCAAAGGACATCCACAACTCACTGTTAAACCACATTGTCTCCTCTGGATTCCCATTTCTACTGACATCCCCACAGCATTCTCCACTGCTTATGTAAGTCTCTTCTTTCCCCCTAGGTTCAAACCTTGAACTGTGCTTTGCTATACTCCGCCTGAAAACAACTCTCATAGCTTCATTTTCTTCATCCGTGCCAATGATTTCCAAATCTCTATGCTCTCTTCCTAATAACAGTGGCATCCAATATTTACTGACAGCCTTACTATATGACAGGCACTAAGCCCACCTTCTAACTGCCTGTTGTGCTCTTCTCCTCGGCCCTATCATTAGTTTACAGTCAAAGTCATTCTTCTTGACCTCCCTGCCAGTTCCCCCTCCTGACTCACCAGTTTCTGTCCATGAGGTTTTGATGCTCCCAAATTGAAAACCTTGACATCGTCACCTTTTACTTTAGTTCCTCTTCTCTCCCCCATATTCAATTAATTTAACAGTTCTCCAGTTACGCTACTTAAAACACTGCAGGTTTAGGAACTAGACTGAAGGGCCAAAAATGGCCACTTCCCAATTTGCATGAAAAAATAACGTAATCTACTTTAAGTTTTCCTACCATAAATTTTTCTTAAGCCTTTCTCACTCCTATTCTGTCTATTCTAAAATATAATATAAAATATCTGATTTGGGGGGGAAATGTAGTTTGACATTTAGTGTATAAATATTTCAGAGTATTCCACACAATACCATGACTTTTAGGTACTCCATCACCTGAACACGTTTGAGCAGCACTGAGCTAATAATGTGCAACTCATATTCCTGCTAAATTGTTCTTTCCTACGCAATATGAAACTTTTCCAATGAGGAAGTCAGACCAAGGTAGGAAAGGTGAGGCCAATTTGCCAGAGAAAACGTTAAGAAGTAGGCCATCAGAACACTATAAATTTCTTCCTTTTTAATTCCAGGCTGTGACTACCCATCCTCTGGCACCAAAGAGAATAACTATCTCATATGTAGAGGAGAAACAACTTTCAGTGATCAGTATAAGGATAAATGACTTTATATTGTAGTCACCACAAGTGAGGCACATCCAGGCTGCATCCTCCACTTAAATCAACACATTCTGGACTTTCTCTGCTGATTATCAGTATTTAGTCCAGGAATAAAGCATAACATTAGCCTCAGAAAAATAAATATAAATATTTGTAATCCCAAAAGGGATCTGCCAAAGCCACATGATTTGGGGATCATCAGTTATTTGGAACAATCACAAATAGTGAGTTAAATATATGAAAAGACTACTTACTGATTATACTCTTTTAAGATGAAACCCAACCAACACCAAACTTCTACACTGTATTAAACATTAATTTAATTATTCAGCATGTATTAACTGAGTACCTACTATGTGCTTCATACTGTGCAAGTCACTCAAGGTTTAATAGTGAACAAGGCTTTTACAGTACCTGACTTCATGAAGTTTATAGACCATGGGAAAAACAAGAACAGTAACAGTGACCCGACCTGATGAGATTTTTCCTTTGGAAGACTCACTCCGGATACTGTAGAGATAGGACTGGAGAGAAGCAAGAGTGGTAAAGAACCCAGTTGGAAGGAATTACAGCCATTATGCTGAAAGTATGGTGGCCTGGACCAAGAGGACAGCAGTGGAGAAGGAGGCAAGTACATGAATCAACAGGACTTGATGTTTGGATTTCGGAGGTGAGAGGTCTCCAACAACTTACTGATCTTTCCCTCCCTCCTGCCTTCCACCTGCCTACTTAGGATTCATGAGACATCTTTAGTTCTCACTACTCACCACTCTGTAATTGACTACCAAACTCTATCTTTAGCTCCCACCTCTCCAATGACCTCCAAGTCCAAAATTTCAACTGTCGCTGGAGAGCACCCCGTGGATGGTAAAACTCACACTAAACAAAACCCAAATCAAGGCAATGAAAAAAAAAATCAAACCCAGAAAATCTCAATTTCCTTCTTTTTAATGCTAGCTCTGCCACCTTTTTCTCTGTCACCCAGGCTACAAACCCTACAGTCATCATCTATCTGGTTGTGAAGACTTTCTAATCTTCTGATACCTACACTTCTTAAAAACTATCACTGATAACTGGACTCTTAAAAGATACCGTGATGCTAACCAAAAGGAAATATCCAAATAGCAATCCTCATTACCTCTCTTCTATTATAATAGGTTAATTGGTCTCCCCACCTTCAATCACTGTGCCCTTCAATCCTGGTTACACTCGTGGATCAGACACTCACACTTTTAATAGGTAGGGGAGCCACTTAATCTCTTGAGTTACTTTTAAAATGAGTTATATTGGTTAAAATAATTACACACAAAAAGTACACTGAGAACAAAGATAAGAACAACTCTAATAGAGTATACTCAGAGTTTTAGTTTTTTCTATAGGTCTTTATTTCAGAATAGGAGAGTATCAGGCAGTGAGGGAATAAAATTTTACCTCAGTAGCACAAATACCTGCTAGTCACTAGGAATTCAACTGGAACAGTGAATATGAACCAGTTCTTCAGATACGAGATCTGAGAAGGGGACCTGACAGCCACCTAGGGCACAAAGAACAGTGCCCATGGTAACCCACTCACCCCCCTTATGGCAAACAACAAATCTCGATAGAGCTCACCTTGCTCAAGGGCATACAGAAAATAAAAGACCTTTTAAAAATACCGCAAATGGAGGAAAGAGAACATCATCTCTTAGAAGAATGTATCTCTGAAAATGATTAAGAAATATGTTTCAGGAAACTGGTATCCTTAAATAGAATGGAAAAAACATGACTTTTACAAAACAGGAACAGAAAGCTACAAGAGGATAAGAAAGACAACAAATAAGAGCCTTTTAAAAAAGGATGGAAAAAAAAAAGAGTAACTCCAAGGAGAATAAAATGCATGGCATTAGACACATTACCTATGGTATTGTTGCCAAAATGTTTTAGACATGAACTTCAGCATGAGGAAACAATGAGACAAATTCTAAATGTGGGACATTCTATAAAACAACTGGTTTGGATACTTTAATAAGTCAATGTCAGAGCCAAAATGCGGGGGGCAGAAGAACTGTTCTAGATAAAAGGGAACAAGAGACATGACAACTAAATGTGACATATGATCCCTAATTGAACCCAGGCTCAAAAACAAACAGCTGCAAAGGACATTATTGGAACAACTGAGAAAATTTAAATATGGATTGTTTATTAGATAATGTATGAATGTGAAATTTCTTGATGGTGATGAAAGTATCCTCACTATATATATATATATATATATTATATATATATACACACACACACACACACACACACACACACACACACACATAAAAGAACACAGTTGTTTTTAGGAGATAATGCAGATAAAACACCATGATGGCCTTAACTTGACGTGGGATTATTCAGCCAAAATAAAATAAATATGTGTATATAATGGGGAGGGTAGAGAGGGATTACATATCCCTTATTATAGGGAAACAAAGATAAGCATTTCCCTATTCCCATTGCATATGAGTAATACTTAATTTTCCTAAATTCAATGCTCATCCAAAAAGCTGCAGTCACTGATAACTTTTTATACTAAAAACCACACCATTTCTATATTTTTTTAAATACAATCCTCTTTCCTTTTTATGAGGCCAGCATGACCTTGACACCAAAATCAAGAACATTACAAGAAAAGAAAATTACAGCCAAAAATCTCCTATGAATATAGATGTGACCATAAAATAAATATCAGGAAACTGAATCCAGCAATATGTATAAAAAGAATCATATATCATGACCAAATGGGTTTATTCCAGGGATGCAAAGTTAGTTTAACGCTTGAAAATAAATGTCACTTACATTAATGGGAAAAATCATATCATCTCAAATAGATGTAGAAAAAGTATTTGATAAAATTCAACCACCATTCATGACTAAAACTGGCAACCCATAAATACCAATTGATGCAGACCTAAAAAACCTCTAACAAAAGTCAGCCAAAGGGCCAGAAAAGGGACAGCCTGACAAGACAGAAACAGGAAAAAAAAAACACCAAACATCAGCCAAACACCACAGAAAAATCTGTGTGGTTTCACCTCCACTCAAGCCAGCAAAGGACAAGCAGCGAGGAAACCAAATTTATACCTTGGCCAGGCTGTAATGAAGAATCCCATCCACCCACCACTGCCAACAAAGTCAAGTAGGGGGCTGGGACTTCCATCATCCCCAGCAGTAACGAGGACCCCCTCAATGTGGTTTTAGTAGAGAATGTGGATAATGTGGACTTCCGCTCTCCTGTAGTAACTGAAACTGTGGTGAGAGCAGCAAAAAGGCACTACTCTAGGGGTGCCTCCGTGGCTCAGTCAGTCAAGCAGCTGACTCTTGATTTCAGCTCAGGTCATGATCTCAGGGTATTGGATCGAGCCCTGCACTGGGCTCTGTGCTCAGAGGTGAGTCTGCTTGAGGATTCCCTCTCTCCCTCTCTCCCTGCCCCTTCCCTCCACTCATGTGCGTGCACACATGTGCTCTAAAATAAATCAATTAAAAAAAAAAAAAAAAAGCCACTACTCTACCCAGCCAGAGAGGTATCAGTGGAGGCCTCTTAGAGAATCAGAACTCCCACCTACCACCTAGTAAAAGGGTACTTCCCACCCTGGTGTTAAGGAAGCCTGAACAGGCATAGCAGCATTGTCCACAATAGCTAAATCATGGAAGGATCCGAGATGCCCTTCAACAGATGACTGGATTAAGAAGTTGTGGTCCATATATACAATGGAATATTACTCAGCTATCAGAAAGAACGAGTTCTCAACATTTGCAGCAACATGGACAGCACTGGAGGAGATTATGCTAAGTGAAATAAGTCAAGCAGAGAAAGACAATTATCATATGATTTCTCTCATCTATGGAACATAAGAACTAGGAAGATCGGTAGGGGAAGAAAGGGATAAAGAAAGGGGGGGTAATCAGAAGGGGGAAGGAAGCATGAGAGACTATGGACTATGAGAAACAAACTGAGGGCCTCAGAGGGGAGGGGGGTGGGGGAATGGGATAGACCGGTGATGGGTAGTAAGGAGGGCACGTATTGCATGGTGCACTGGGTGTCATACGCAACTAATGAATCATTGAACTTTACATCGGAAACCGGGGATGTACTGTATGGTGACTAACATAATATAATAAAAAAAACATTAAAAAAAAAGGTGTATTTATTTTTCCTCAATTTTATTAGCACTCCTGTTTTTAATATTAAGTATGATGTTGCTTGTTCATTTGAGATAGATGTTCTTTTTTATGTTAATAACATACTGTTCTGTTTCTAGTTTTTAATAATAAAAAATAGGAACTTGTGTTTAATGTTAAAAAAAAAAAAAAAAGGAAGCCTGAACAGGGACCCTACATATATACCCCAATTGGCATTAAGAAGGCAAAGTGCTCCCTTCCCCTTCTGAAGCAATGTCAGAGGAAGCCAGCTAAAAACAGTAGGAAATTTTCTTCAAAGTTCGGGGGCAATTTTTTTAGCCTAGAACTCTAGCACCATACAAATTATCAATCAGGTGTGAGAAAGTAGACATTTTTCAGACATGCAAAAACTCAAATGCACCCTTTCTGCAAGTCCACTGCTGTGGTTGTCTCCTACAAGAACTTGAATATGTACTCTGGCAAATGAAACAAAAGAACACAGGGGCCAGGAAATAATGAAATAGGAACATGGTGAAGGGACATTCCAGGATTACAACAATGTAGCTAACTTTGCACAGATCAGAACAGGAAGGTAGGAAGAAGCCATCAAGAAGAAGGAAAAAAAAAAGAAAAGCCTTAAGACTGCAAGTCCACACAGTTCCAAAATGGCACAGAATGGTATCAGTAAGCCCTAACCATAAAGATAGGTTAAGGAGGTAGAATCTAAGTTCTTAAGAACTTTAAACTTTTGTCAAGAAACACAGGAGAGATTTAAAGAAGATGCAGACCAATAAAATAAAACCATTGAGGCTTTTGGCAAATTCAAGGTCCTGAAAGGCATCAGTCGCAAGATTGAGAGACATGCCCCCCCCTTTTTTTTTGGAGAGACATGCTTATTACCACACTGCCAGGGCACAAGGCCCTGCTGCTCTGAGGCTACCAACAAGGTCAAAGTCAAAGCCAAGTCTCATGCTCACAAAAGTACCGCAGCCCCCACAAAGGCTGCAAAGTAGAGGTTTCTGTCTGCCAACATGAGGATGGAAGGACCCATGTGACACCCTGGGCTGCTATCTATACAGGGTGGGTGTCTCCCTGTGCTTTTTGTGCAAATAAATGGAAAACTAATCTATGTATTAGCATATAGAGTATAACTTTTAAGTCTGGATGGATTATAAGAAAAAAACATTTATATAACCCTGATGTTAAGAACATTCTCCTTCAGGGGCGCCTGGGTGGCACAGCGGTTAAGCGTCTGCCTTCGGCTCAGGGCGTGATCCCGACGTTATGGGATCGAGCCTCACATCAGGCTCCTCTGCTATGAGCCTGCTTCTTCCTCTCCCACTCCCCCTGCTTGTGTTCCCTCTCTCGCTGGCTGTCTCTATTTTAAAAAAAAAAAAAAAAAAAAGAACATTCTCCTTCAAATGCGATGGCAATGCACCAAAAAGAAAAGGATATTCCAGCACCCTACCTGGCCTATGTTGAATAGTATTTAAATACTCGTAATAACATTTTTATTTAAATACTCATAATAACATTTAATTTTTAGACTTAAGGATAAATAATAAAAGGCTTGGTTCTGGCCATGGATCAAATAAATAAAGTCTTTTTAAAAAATTAGAAATAATATAAACACATAAAATACTGGAAGAGGAAGAGAGAATTACTATAAAGGTACTCCTCATCTTTCACTTCAGGGAGTCAACAAATACTGCCTAAGATTAAATTAAGTGAAGATTTACCTAGGGATTATGGGTTAACCATCAGAAGAACTGGAAGTAAAATTGTTAATACAGGTTCTTGGGGGGATAGAGTACAGAATCAATGTTCTCCATCATGAGTGCTTACAAACTATTTTACGATGTGCATTATAACTTCGATTAAAATGATTTTTAAAGTTTGACAAACACATTCCATTGGTGAAGCTGTAAGGTAACAGGCACTCTCACATGCGGGAATGTGAACCTGCACAACCCCTGTGGAGGGGAATCGGACACCATTTAACAAAATTACATCTAAATTTACTCTCTGACCCAGCAATTCCACTTCTAAAAAATCTATCCCAATGGTATAATGGTAAAAATACAGAAAGGCACATGCATAAGAATATTCATTACAACACCATTTGTAATAGCAACACTGGAAGCAATCTAAGTGGCCATCAGTATAAGATCAGTTGGATAATCCATAATCCATCCATCCAATGGAGTACTAACTATGCTGTCCCTATAGAGAAATGAGGATGATCCCAGACACTGCTAGAAGTGACCTTTTTACAAGGTACAAAACGAGAAAAAGGAGGAGAGAAAAACGCATTCAGAATGCTACCATTCGGGGCACCTGGGTGGCTCAGCTGTTAAGCATCTGCCTTCAGCTCAGGTCATGATCCCAGGGTCCTGGGATCGAGCCCCACATCGGGGTCCCTGTTCGGCGGGAAGTCTGCTTCTCCCTCCACACTCCCCTTGCTTGTGCTCCCTCTCTCACTGTCTCTCTCTGTCAAATAAATAAATAAAATCTTTAAAAAAAAGAATGCTACCATTTACCTGAGGGGCTGGTGGGAGAAAATGTGAATACACACATGTATTTACCTTTACTTTTCTAATGAAATGACAAATGCACATTTTAAAAAATTACCTATGAAGGAGGAAAAGAACAGAGTGACAAGAGAGGGACAGAAGTTAAACTTCTCTGACTATACCTCTTTTGCATATTACATACCTCTACTGTAGATTTGGCTTTGAAACCATAAGTATTTTATGTGATTACAAAACAAAAATTATTTTTAAAACGCACTCACAAAAGATTAAAAGAAAAAAAAACTACATATTAAGTTGGTGACACAACCACAGAAAAAAACTATTTCTAATGGTTTTAAAACAGTAACTTGACTATACCTTCTTAGTGGGATATAATCTGAAGACAAAAAAAAACCAAAAAACAACCAAAACCTGCCAAATTTAAAAAACAACACAAAACCAACCTGTTTTCAGCCATCCTGTTGCTGCTGAGTTGTGTGGGTGTTGTGGGATAAAGCAAAAGTACTTATGTTGGTGTCACTGGATATCAGCATTTTTGGTATGAGCAATAAGAGATTCAGATACAAGGGTGATGAGGTTAAATAAAAATGTTATAGCCTTGAATTGGAAATATCAATATGAACAGTTTACCTTTAACACACACACACACACACACACACACACACACACACACACACTTCCTAGTGCTGACCCCTAGAAAAGCCTAGAATAACGGCTGACCTAGTAGCAAAAAGCAAAACAAAAAGAGTCCCGAAACCCAAACTATAATCTCTAATAGCATTTCCCACCAAAAGGAAGCAAGATTCCTTAGAGAAACAGGGGAATACAGGTCTGGAGTAGGAAAAATAGAAGATAAGCTCAGAACATCTTGTCCTACCAAAAGGCAAGGGAGCTATTAAAAACTACCACGATACCGTCAAAAGGATTCTAGAAGCTAATATGAAGAAGCTGTCACCACAGACAGGACAAATTAAACATCAGTGAGAACTACAGCAGATTCAAATATAGTAAATAGGTTTAAATCTATGTGTGTAAGTAACATTTGGGGGAAAAAAAGAGTCACCTTTGGAAAACACCAGCAAACTCAGTTTGAAAAATGAAGGGAATCAAATATTTATCCTGCTTTTCCTAGATGAACTCAGGGTAACCAAATAGTGGATATGGGGAAGTTTTTCTATAGAAGTATTGTAGGTAATATGAAGAAATGATAGATGCAAAATATCACCATTTTACAGCCCCTGATACATAGACCAAAAAGAGAGATAATCAGACATAACGTGCCTCCTGATGGAAGCACCTATCACCACATTTTACGTATTCTTGCCAGGAAAATGAACCTGAATCTGATCAAGTAACTAAATCTAACTACCAATTTGTAGGAAATAAAGGGGACAGGACATATTAAACAGGATGCAATGTAAACTACATAGGTCAAATAACACACTTCTTCAATAAGTAAATTGCAAGGGGGATAAAGACAAGATACTCATCAACCAACTGCAAAGTATGATCTTACTTGATTTAAACAATTCAACACTAAAAATATATATAACTAGAAAACTTTCAACACTGACTAGATATTTGATGATACAAAGGAATTTTTTTTTTTAGGTGTGATGTCATTGTTATGTTTTTAAAAAAGAAGGTCTATCTTTTAGAGACGCATACGGAAATATTTAAGAATAAGATAGAACAAGGGGGCGCCTGGGTGGCACAGCGGTTAAGCGTCTGCCTTCGGCTCAGGGCGTGATCCCGGCGTTATGGGATCGAGCCCCACATCAGGCTCTTCCACTATGAGCCTGCTTCTTCCTCTCCCACTCCTCCTGCTTGTGTTCCCTCTCTCGCTGGCTGTCTCAACTCTGTCAAATAAATAAATAAAATCTTAAAAAAAACATAAAATAAAATAAAATAGAACAGGGATGCCTGGGTGGTGCAGTCCACTGAGCAACCAACTCTTGGTTTCAGCTCAGGTCACTGATCTCAGGGTAATGAGAAGGAGCCCCACATCGGGCTCTGCACTGCTTAAGATTCTCCCTCTCCTCTCTAAAAACAAAACAAAAACAAAAAAAGAATGAGATGGGACAGTCAGGATTTGCTTCAAAATATCCAGGTCTAGAGGACAGGAGGAGTTATAGTCCATTATCTATAAATGGAACTAAATAAGCCATACATTAGTTAAGTGTTTTAACAGTGATGGCCATTTGAGGGTTCATTGTACTATTCTACTTTCGTAGATGTTTAAAATTTCCCTTAAAAAAATTTTAAGAACAGTAATTTTAAGCACCCAGGAAAAAGAAATGAGAAGTTAGATTAAAAAGACTAGAAGTGGGGATGCCTGGGTGGCTCAGTCAGTTGAGTATCTGACTCTTGGTTTCAGCCCAGGTCATGATCTCAGGGTTGTGGGATCGAGCCCCACATCGGGCTCAGTGCTCAGTGTGGGAGTCTGCTTCAGATTCCCTCTCTCTCTCTCTCTAATAAATAAAATCTTAAAAAAAAATTGACTAGAAGTGAACAGTACTATCAGCTAAACAAAGATAAATATAAATGGTGTAAATCTTATGTAGAACTGAATAAAATTTTCGAATATTGTTTGAGGAGAGGCATAAAATGTTAAATACTATTGTTCTAATTATTCGCATATTTATCTTATCTAAGTGGACTTTAAGCTGCTTTCCTCCCAGCCAGTAAAAGAAATAGTGCTTTGCATATATGAGGCTCACAGTCCTCCAAATATATTCAGTAAAATATACAACACATCATTCCTAACATACTCACGGAGAGGAAGCAAATACTTTGTCTATGGCTTAACAACAAAAAAAAAAAAACAGTATTAAATGGAACACCTGCTTTGACATTAACTCCAGGGGGTTCAGATAAGTGTGCCCATCCTCTCCAAGCAATATTAATGATAGCTGCCATTTACTCAACAATCATTTCTCTGCTGAAGGTGAGATACAAGATCTCTTCTAATCCTCACAACGATCCTACAGGTCAATTTATTAGCTTCCTTCTACAAATTTAAAAAAAAAAAAAAAACTGAGGCTGAGAAACTTTGGACTCGGATGGGGACTGCATGTGTCTCTGACGCCCACATCCCCCAGCTCCTCTCACACCCTGGAGCACAAGAACTGTTTGCTTGGAGTCAAACAGCATCTTTCTCTAGATTGGTTTCCTTCCTCCTATTTATTCAAACAGACTAGGCTAGATCAATGAAACATCCCTGAAACCTTTCCTGAGGCTCAAATGAGTTCGAAAGTTTATTTTTTCTCTCTCTAAATCTAACATGAATGGATTTCCCTTCAGCAACTTGGCTCAGCCCACTTCAAGTCTAATTCATCGAATGAAGTACACACATTCACTATGGAGCCCTTAAAGATCTCCTCCTTTCTCACTGCAGACTACAACGCCTTCTCCCAATTATAACTCTCCACTTTTCCTCAGAAAAGTAAACACGTTACATAACTGGCCCTCACCTTCCAAACACTCATTTATAATGTAACTTGCTAACCTTGGCAAGTCATATTTGATTCTCCTCTTGCCCCTTACATGTAATTTGTCACCAAGTCCTGTCAATTCTACCTAAAATCTTTCTCACATCTGTCCTTTTTCTTTGAACAACCAAAACCCCACTTCAGGCCTTGATCTTCTACAGCATAAACATAGTTTCATAAACCAATGGTCTCCAATTTTTTTCCATGCACTCCTTCCTGTCAAAAAATTTGAGCATACATCTGATACACATATATTTATAAATGATGAGAATGTCTTACTATACAAATATATAGATTCCAACACACAAAAACAAATTTTGAAGACTGATATAAAAACAAATGTAAGTTCTAACATTTTTTTCACACCCCAGTGGATCATCTTGTACAGGCCAGAGATATCACAGATCTATACTGCTGCTGCCAGAGTCATCTTCCTGAAAACCCAAATCTGATCATATTACATTCCCAACTCAAATCTTTCTGTGGCATCATGTTCCAGTGGCATCTGCTTACATCTTCAACTCCATCTCCTCTAGCCCTTATTCACACGTCCTGTATTTCTGCCATATCTGGTCTTTTACACAGTTCCCTCTGCCTACAAAGTCTTTATCTTTGACAGCCACGGATTTATACATTAACAGTATCTCTAAGAAAAAAATACACCCTAAATACTGTAACCAATTTACAAATGAACTTTGGGAATATAACCTATCTTTTTTTATAGGAAGTTAAATATTTTGACCATACCTTTTGTTACTTCCTTTATAGGGCTCCTTTTCAAGTCCTAAATACTTGCAAAGAATGGGTATGGATTCCAATAAAAGTAAAGGAGACCAACTTCGTTTTTGCTTTCTTTGGTTTATTTTTCTTCCTTGTTTATCTTTCCATTTCCCAACAGAATTCTTTTAAGCAAAAAGGATGTTGTAAATCCAGAGATTAGTTCCCTCTAGGGCCAGGAAAAAGGCTGAACCTTTGCAACCCACAATAAGGATTCTAGCTAGGAGCTTACACACAGAGGTAACAGCCTGACACACATTTTTCTACAATACTCCAGGTTTTACCTTCCCTGTTTCAACTTCCTAGCTGCTGTGCAAAGCCCTCCACATTGACTGCAAAGGCTAAGATTAGAATGATGGAGTTGCACGAATACACTGTCCAGAAAAGTCATGAAAATTCAAGTGACCGACTTTGGGCACTAATAATGGGGAGTTCAGTCTCCAGCAAGACTCTCATTCCACCACCCCAAGTCCTAGAGAAGAGGCAGTAGGTCTTAGAGAAGAGCCAGAAATGTGAAGGACATCACATTTCAACTTCTGGTCTCATCCCACAGTAGGGAAAACAGGTCAGCTCTGCTACACTACAGGCCTCCCAACAGAAGCAAGTCTGTAGTGCATTTTGGTAACGGGATCCTATGATGAGCAGTCCAAAATCAAGAGTGAAACAGAGCTATCCTAAGAAGCCAAAGCTGTTCACTGTACCAAAAAACAATTAGAAGGGGTTATCCCACTCCCAAGTCATAAAACTTCCACTGTTCTCCCTCTGGAAATGCCTCCTCCCTTAATCAAGTCTCACCTTTCTTTCAGTTCAAGTTTCAACCTCTTCTGAGAAACCTCTCTGTCTACTCCGATTTTTTGTTTTCTACACGACTCATTTGGGCCAAATCAAAACCACGATGAGATACCACTTTACACAAAGTGGTACAATTGCTTCGGAAAACAGTTTAACGGTTTCTTAAGCAGAGTTACCATATGATCCAGCAATTCCACTCCTAGGTGTATACCCAAGAGAAATGGAAAACATATGTCCACACAAAATGTTCACAGCAACATTATTCATAACAGTGAAAAAGTGGAAACCACCCAAATACCTAACAACTGATGAACAGATGAATAAAATGTGGTTTATCTATACAATGAAATATTATTCAGCAATTAAGAAGTAATGAAATATCTATATGCTATAATGAAATAAACTTTGGGACCATAATATTAAGTGAAAGACAAAGGATTATATATTGTATGATTCCATTTATATGAAATGCCCAGAATAAGTCTATAGCAACTATAAGTAGATTAGTGATTGCTCAGGGCTCAGAGGGTTTGGGGGAATGGGAAGTGAAAGCTAATAGGCACAAGGTTACTTTCTGCGGTGATGAAATGTTCTTAAATTGTATAGTAGTGATTGACCACACTTTTGTGAGTATGCTAAAAATAATTTAATTACACACTTAAAAAATAAATCTTATAGTGTGTTTATTACGTCTTAAGTTGTTTTCTAACTGCCATGGCCTACAAGCCCCTACTCAGCCCCAAGTCTGTATCTCTGACCTTACTGCAAGGTTCTGTCCCATTAGTCACTACCCAAACAGTTCCTGAAATGGGTCTAGGGTTTTCTTGCCTCGGGGCCTTTGTATATGCTCAACTCCACCTGGAATGAAAAGTCTTGCCCAGTCACTTTCAGGACTAATGATTTCTCATGCTTAAAGTCTCAGCCCAAATGTCAGCTCTGGAGTAAATCTTCCCTCACTGCTCTAAAACAGGACACCCACCCCTGCATTCTCCCTCAGCATCTCATTCCCTTTCTAGCACATCCACCTGGCTTTATGAGAATTGATCTGTTATTTTTAACCTGTTGGGTCCACCAGACTCTAAGCTCCATGAGAGTAGGAATAGAATATGTATTATTCAGCATAATTCTCAATGTCTAACACAATTCCTGGCATGTGCCTAAAAATGGTAATTAACATTTTTTTTCCTAATATGCCACGTCTTCACACATACTGCTGCTCCCTCTATTGAGACTACTGCCACCATCATCACCACTGCCCTGTGCTACCACTCTTGCCCATTTCACACCTTTACTATCTCTCCTGTCTCAGCTAAAACACCTTCTTGAAGCCTGCTTTCCTTCCTTGAGCTGTCCTGGGAAAACAATCTCTCCATTTTCTTACCTATTCAGGACTGGCTGCGTCTCCACCATAGCACTGATCGGAATGTATCATACTTGGGGGTTTTTTGGTGGGGGAGGGGGTCTGGAGGGAGTTTGTTTTGTTTTGCATTTCTGCCTCACTACTACCTTGGAAAACCTTAAAGTGAAGAAAAACCTTTTCACTGTTGTGTCCCTAGCACTTAGCCCACTACCAGGCACATGATATAGTACTACTAATCATGGCAATACCAACAATGACTAACATTTTTTCAGTGCTCAATATGTGCTTCACACCCTTAGTTCTATAGTGAGTGAGTGAATGAATAAATGGATACTCTTTTTGGTCACAAACCTCAAAGAGGTCACAGTCTGACAGGGACAGAAGACAGGTATGCTGGCTAATCCAGAATAAATACCACCACAAGGCCAAATGAGCTGCCCTGTCCTGTCCCTATGCCTTCAAATCTCAGAGTATGCTTTTCTCTGCATCCATAAATGTCAGGTTTCCTCAAACTCACTTAGAATACTTCCTTCGATTACTTACAATCCACTTCCTGCCCTTGGTGCCTGGAAACAATTTCTAGGATGTCACCACAAGCAATATTAAACTGCCAAGAGTTTCCTGCTGTATGTCTGCATTATCAGTTAAATTGCTTCATATTAACCACATTCTAGTCCACTGGGATCACTCAAACACTAAATAAGATTTAAACCTACCTGTCGAAGATTGCCAGTTTCCACTGCTCCTTTTATCCCTCTAGATAAAGGTCTGCTCAGGTTTAAAGTTCAGGAACTTTCCAGGGTGCTACCTGCATATTGGTGACCTTTTCTTTCCCTGGCCAAGTAGATGTTTGGTTTGAAGCTAGACAATGTTCATTTAAAAGATGAACATGAACTAAAAAAACACTCTTTAGAAAAAAGTAAGTAATTATCTGCATAGACCAGGGCAATTAACTTAACAACAAAAACTCTTTGTCCTCAAGAGTTCAGGTAGCAAATTGTTCTTTTAACTCTATGTACACTCAACTTGGAGCCTTAGTCAGGATCTTAATTCAGATCCTACCGTACTTCTTATATCATTCCATAAATTCTTCCTAAACAACTTTGTATGTCAGGTACCGGGTCTGACACAGGGAACTCAAGGACAAATAAGACAGTCCTGCTTTCAAGAAGTTTATCTCTAGTTTAATATGGAAGACAGTCAAGGAACTGAATTTGGTGCTAGAACAGTGATAAACACAAGGGGCCACAGAAACACACAAGGGGTACCTGGACTAGGCTGGGGAAGGAGTGCACAGATAAGGGTCACCTGTCCTAGGCTGAAGAGAAGATGCACAGATGAGAGGCACCTGGCCTAGGCTAGGGAGTGGTTGCACAGATGAGGGCAGCTGGCCAAGGCTGGGAAGGGGCTGAGGGTGCAGAACCGGTATCAGGGCAGGCTTCCCTGGGGATAGCATCTAATCTTCAGCAAATAAACTCCCATTCTCTCATATGAAAATGTGGTTAGTAGTACCTACGTCATCGGACAGTTGTGGGAATTTGATGAAATGGTTCACATAAAGCAATACCATCATGCCTGACACAGAGATTATGCTCAACCAGCCTTAGCTCGAAGTCTGATCAAGCACTAAATCTCAACACCTGTGCCTAGCAACACACCTGCTTTACTACTAATCATACAACAGACACCAGCTGTACAATTACACAGTATTGTTTTTAATCACTTTTTTTTTAATAAGAGAATGTTAAGTCCTGCTCTTCACATTAACAGTCTAATTCCTTGATCAAAACTTTCTTCATTTCATTTCTGACATTTCTGGCATAAAATATATGGTTTTTCTTAGTTTTTTGATAGAGAAGGTATGAAAGAGAACTGCTGAATTTTTAATACAGGCCCAGCAATCATGTTCATAAAGCATTTATTGCTCATTATGACTGCAACATATAGTCTTCCCCATTACACCCTCAGGGAAACTGAGGGTGAAAGAGGTAGCTTGTGCGAAGTTCCATGGTCAGTTAGACAAAAGAGCTGGAATTTGAACCAGATCTGATTCCACATCATCAGACTGACTGAGCCACATAGCATCAGAGATAAGAGGAAACACTGGCGGCCATAGTGCTCTGTTGAGGGGCCCCAGAGTGCTGTGTTCCACCCCCACCCCAACACACACACACACACACACACACACACACGACTGTCCCTACACAACAGAGCCTGCACACTTAGATGTCAACTCAGGCAGCTCAACACCTTGAGCTAATTCCAGGGTAGAACAGTTAGTGACCCAAGCTCTGTTTCCTCCAAAGACTAGGGCAGCATCTACATAGACGGTCCCTAGCCACCTGTCCATCCCCATTCCTAGCTGCGGACAAAAGTTGCTTAGACTACTAACTAAGTGTGACTAAATCACAACTATTTTTCATAACTTCTCTTCATATTCTTTCAGTCTCACCACAAGTAAAGCAAACATATTTCCCAAGCCTAAGCTTTTACCCCAGAGTAGTCTAGTTTCAAGACCAAAAAAGCTATTCTTTACACTAATTTCACACCTTAGTAAGTTCCCTCACCCAAGGGCTTAGATATAACAGTAACAGGTTCCACAAAACACACTTGAGAAATGAATGTTAACCTGCAACCTTCAAGAGCAAGACAGAGACCTGAAGTCTACTCATCTGACCTTCCACTGGTTGGATTTTCATGCTGGTTCTGACACTGACAGCCTCATGTCAGGCAAGTTTCTGAACCTCTCTGTAACAAAGGGAAGCATCCTCACAAGCGTACTCAGAAACACTTTCCAAAAGCCACGTTACAGTTGCCAAGTGCTATTGAAATTCAAGTTTACAACTCTTTCTTAGAGGCAGGAGCTAAACCTGGAGTACCTCCTTAATCCCAATGCTTTACAAACCACGTCTTTTTACCTCCCAAACCTCTTAAGCTGTTGTTTGGAGCAAACTTCTCGCTTTCTCCCCTTGTTTCCACAAAATCAAGAATGAACAGTGTGCTCATCCATCCGCCTGTTCCATTTTCATTATCAGAAGAAAACTTTTCTCGCTTCATTTAGCAGATGCCTCAGGGCTGCTGCAGCACGTATGAGGCATTTAGCGAATGGGAAGCCTAAGCCAGTCAAGGGACTACGAGGATGGGCAAGGGTCACGCTGCATGGACATCAACTGGACATGAGAGACAACATTTGAATAATTATTAGAGTTCGTCCTCAAGGCCCTTCCCTTTTCAAACTTCCCAAGCATAATTCTCAAAGTGCTGAAATAAACACATTCCTCATACTTTCTTGTAAGCAGGTTTAAAGTGTCCTATGAAAGCCGTTTAGGGAAAAGCCTATGCTGTCAACTTTGTTTTTAAGCACCCTTAAACAATTCTATTACTCATAGAGAAAAGCGAACATTTGTTAGTGATTAGAGATAAGGCATCTCAAGTTCTGGAGCTGAGGAAGGGAGAGGCCAAAAAAGGACCTGACAGGGAGGGCAGATAGAGTCCAAAGCAACACACCCAAATTGGACTGCATAAAAGTTGCACTTTCCAAAGTCAACTTCTAGGTCTAGAAGCAAGGCAACAATGTTTCAATGGGTTCTGAAGTTTGATGTATCAACAATATCCCCAGAAAACTAATCCCCCGCCGAGGACGCCAGGTGAATGAATGAGGGAATTTACCATGGTGGATTACAAAGCCTTTCCAACCATTATTTAAGATCAGATACTCAATTACGACACAGAGGCATCTTCCTTCATAGCCTTTGGCCCTTGCTGTGTGGAGACTTAACACAGATAAGAGAGGTAAAGGAGGAAAGAGAAAAGGGCCTTCCTCCTCAGGCCATCCAGACCTTAAGTCCATGAGTGGCCCCTAGGAGCACCTCAGGCGACTTTTTGTGGGGATCGCAGGCCATAAACAGATCTCTCAGGACCTGCCCAACTCTCAGGGGCGCCCCAAACACACCCATTAGGGGAGTTGCTTCCGGAGATTTCTCGCCCTCCCCCCAACAGTTTTATGAGCATTTTCAGAGGTTCTATTACCCCGGGGAGGGGGCCACCTTGTAATCTCTGCGACTCCCGCCCTCAGGCGAGGAGGGGACACCTGACCACCGGAGCCCTTCCACCCCGCACGCACCCCGCCCCCGCGCCTCCCTGGATCGCCATGGCAACCGTCCCCCTCCCCGCGTGACGCCGGCACGCGGGGCGCCCCTCAGGCCCCGGCAACAAGTCCCCCGCGCCGCCCGCGGCCTGCAGCCCTCTCCCGGCCTCGCCGCCCCACGCCCGGCCCGGCTCTGCCGGGCCGCACTCACTTGATCCTGGAGCCCATGGTCCCCCGGCCTCCTCATGGGCCCGCGGGCCCCGCTCGGCGCTGCGCTGCCCGCCCGCCCGCGGCCGACCGGCCTCCCTCCGGCGCTCTCCCCGCCCCTTCCTCCCTTCCCTCAGACTGGGCCCGCCCGCTCGAAGCTCGCTCCCTCGTCGCCGCCACCGCCGCCTCCCGGGGTTAATGTACTGGCTCCAACCCGGCGAACGCCATGGTCGCCGGGGCGCGTACCCGGCGCGCACCGCCCCCTCCGCCTCTCACACAGCCACCTCCTCCTGCCCGCGCCGCCGCCGCCGCCCGCGGGGGCTGCCGGGAAGTGTAGTCGGCTCGCGGGAGGCGGGGCCGCCTGAGGGCTGGGGAGGCGGGAGCGGCTCATCAGCCCGCGGCGCTAGCGGAGCTGGGCGGGCCGTTTCCCCGAGGCCCCCCAAAGGCTTCCACCCACCATGCTCCCATTGAAACCTCCACCTACAGTCCCCTGAATATACCCTAATCCTATAGAGACCCCCCCGAGCTCACCTGAAGAAACCTTCACCCATTCCAACATTATGAGTTCTCCCGCCCAGTGGCTTTGGCGTTGAGATAATGTCTCCCACTCAGGTCTCCGGGAAAACACAAGTTTTCCCTTTTTTAAATGCCAAACCTTCCAGTAAGTTACGTAAGGGGGGGCCACAGACCCTCTTTTCTATCACACTATCCACTTCCCCAACATGGTCCTTGATGGACCCCTTAGATCTTTAAGGAGACCTATCATACCCACAAAAACACTACCGGGGGCTTCGTACTACCCATTCAGTGGCTCTGCTCTGCCCTACCCATGAGAACTTCTGCCTCCCTTTATAAGCCATTTTGGGGGCTCCAATACAGACAGGTCATGTCACCGTTATAGTCCCTGATAGAGAACAGTAAATCAATACAAATGAATGTATTTGAGTCAAACACCAACGCGTTACTGCCTCCTCTCCTCCTTAGGGCTCACTTTCATGAACACCTCAATATCATTGCCTCTAAGGCTGGGGAAATCACAAAGGAAGCAATAAAGACAGCTGCCCTTAGTACCCACCGTTCACTGAGTGGGTGAGTGAGTGTTCTCCCTGAACAAGGCACTACTGGTTCTCTACTACCTCCCCTACATGGTTAGCACCAATCCTCACAATAATCTTGTGAGTTTACCCCCCCCACACACACACACACATCCATTTCACAAAGAGGAAAGGTTACATAACTTGCAACTGGTGGAGCGGAGATTAGCATCCAGGCTGAATAATTCCAAACACATGTGACATAGTTATGCTTTAGGATGGCACCTTTGGCCACAAGTCAGAAGACATAGTAGGTTCATGGTTCACTTCTGAAATTAACCTTTTCTTCTCCTTCTTCCTCCTCTTCTTCTTTTCCAATTTTCTGCTCTAAAATGCCATTCATTCTTTCTGCCATTTTAGCTTTTGTAAATTCCTTAGACGTCTCCCCACCCCTCAGTCACTACAATAACTGGTCCTAGGTCCCAACCAAGCAGGGAGCAAAGAAAACAAGAAGAACTGCCTCTTTCAGAGTTATATTCTGTATAAAGGTAATTTCTCTCTTTTGCCTATGCCTTGAGATTGTTGAAAGCAAAGAATGAACTTTTTTGAATTAAAGCAAAAAAATTGAAAATCCAAACCGCCATTTTGAATTCAAAGTCTTTTGCACCCAGACACCAACACTGAGTTATAAACACCCCCAGGAGCATAGTTCTGCTAGACAGGCAGGGCCTCTGTGGTGTTTATTCACCTTGTTTCCTATGAACCCTCTCCAAAGAACCGTTGTTATCAAGATCTTCCCCAGAATGAGCAGCCAGTTCAAAAGCTCTGAGCAGGAGACTATAAATAAAACAAAGATATTTGGTGGAGGGCAAAGCTGGCTCCTTTTCAAAGGAGGTTGTAGCCATCCTGGCCACAAAAATGTCTGGGTGCCTGCTGGGTGGTGCGTGCATGTGTGTGTGTGCGTGTGTGTGCGTGTGCGTGTCTGTGTGTGTTGGAGACAGGAGGTGGGCTTAGGGGGTTATGTATCTGTCCAGGTGGCCTCTGAGACTGCAGGGTAGTCTGGGGAGAGAACGTTGAACTGGGAGTTAGGAGTCTGGCTTCTAACGCTAGCTGCACCACTGTCTAGCAGAGCAATTTAAAGCAAATGACTAGAAAATTGCCTGCTTCAGTTTCCTCCTCAGTGAAATGGCTAGAGAGATGAGGAGGAGCTCACATCGTAAGAGAGAGTATAGTGTAGGAGCTAAGAGCCCAGGATCTGGAGCCACACTTCGTGGGTTCAAATCTCAACTCTACCTCTTACTAAATGTGTGCCCTTGGGTAAGTTATTCACCCTTTTTGTGCCTCATTTTCTCTGTCTGTAAAATGGAAATTATGGTCATAGGTCTTACCGAGTTGACATGAGAATTAAATGAGTACGTGATACTTACACAGTATTTAAACAGTGACCAGCTTATAAAAAGCATACAAAAAATATCAGCAACTATTATATGCACAACTCAGCACAGTTTTGCTTTTATTATTAATAGGAATAATCTTCATAGTAAATAGTCCTGTACTTGGATCCAGGAGACCTGAGTTTCCAACCCAGAATGTAATTGTTTACATTCCAAGTCGGAATTTAGTTCAGCTGTAAATGATAGAAGACTGAAATAACAGTAACTGGAAAAAAAAAGAGTTTCTTTTTCACATAAGGTCTGGGGATGAACATTCCAGAGCTGGTATGGCAGTTCTATAAAGCATTATCTGAGATTGAAGGCATAGAAACAAGACAGGGCAGCTGATTTGGCCTTGTGGTGGTGTTTATTCTGCATTCACCTGTATACCTGTCTTCTGTTTCTGTCAGACTCTTTGAGGTTGGTGGCCCAGAATTCTATCTTATTGTGCCCCTGTTCTCCCAATGAGCTTCCACCCTGTGATCCAGAAGAGCTGCTTGAACTCAAGCCATCTAATCTGCAACCCAGCCAGCAGAAGGAAAGAAGGTCACGCCCAGTTCTAACCCCTAATCTTTAAGTACACTTCCCTGGAGTTCCTCACACCACTTCCATTTACATTCCATTGGCCGGAACTTACTTAGACAACCAGATCTCATTAGCAAATGTAGCCCTTTTTTCAGAAAAACATGTGCACAGCTGAAGGGGGTCATTTCCAGGGAAGAAAGGGAGAAAAGATATTGCAAGACAACTGGCAGTCTCAGCCAAGCCATGCTTGGCTATATGACATTGGGCAAGTCACTGTATTTCTCTGGGCTTCAGTTTCCCTATACCCAAAGTAAGAGAATCAGGCCAGATGATCTCTCTTCAAATCCCTTTTCAGGGGCACCTGGGTGGCTCAGTAGGTTAAGCATCTGCCTTTGGCTCAGGTCATGATCCCAGGGTCCTAGGATGGAGCCTGCATCGGGCTCCCTACTCAGTGGGGAATCTGCTTCTGCCCCTTCCCTCCCTCTTGCACTCTCTCTCTCTCTCAAATAAATAAATACAATCTTTTTTTAAAAAGGCCTTTTCAGTTCTAAAATTCTATAATTCAGTTTTACAAACCTAGGTGAATCTGATGTTATTCAAATAAAAGGAGGCCTTCCTGCCAAGTACATGCATAATCAGTTGTTGGGATTGAAACCTTCCGGTGATGAGGAGGGATTTAGGAACTTTGCCTTCAGGCCTGTTGTCAAAATAGGCTAAGCATACCTAGCAGATAAATAGTCCAACAATGCGTGTGATACCACCCATGCAGAGACTTTGATGCTCCTGTTTCCAAGCTTGTCCTCACTCTCTGTTCCTGTTTGGGTTTTTCTGTTAGGATTTTGAGAGCTGTATCTATTGAGGGAAGGTCAGCAACCCCAAAGATCTCTAATACCTCATTAACGATACAGTATGAAACAGCAGGACCAAAGGGCCAGTGGTATGTTGTTTTCAGTCCACTTAGTCGTGATTATATATAAATTTTTTTAAATTGGGATAAAATTCACATGCCATAAAATTCACCATTATAACATGTACAAGTCAATGCTTGTTAGTATAGTCACAAAGTTGGACAACTATCACCACTGCCTAACTTTGTCACACTTCATCATCCCAAAAAGAAACCCACTAGTGTTTACTCACCTTTCCTGCCCACCCCCTGGCCCCTGGCAACCATGAATCTTTCTGTCCCTATGTAGTTGTTGGGATTGAAACCCTATGCAATCGTCTATTCTAGATATTTCATATAAAAGGAATCACATAATAATGTGGCCATTCTGCCTGGTTTCTTTCACTTACCATAATGTTTTCAAAGTTTATCCATGCCGTACCGCCTGTCAGTACATCATTCTTTTTGATTGCCATATAATATTCGATTGTATGGTTGGACCATGTTTTGTTGTTGATGGACATTTTGGTTTTTCCACTTTTTGGCTGTAATGAATATTCACGTACTAGTTTGTGTCCGGATGTACATTTATAATTCTCTTGGGTGTAGTGGTTATATTCTTTGGAAAGAATCCACAGCTCAGTAATAGGGGTGCTGCTCCCCTCACCCCAGAAAAGGAGGAGTTATGTAATGAAATAAGTTTGGGATATGCAGAATCATATCAAGTTAAATAGGTTTTTTTTTTTTTTTCCTGAACATCTCATGGACATTCATGTAGCAAAGTGCACTGTGAATCTCCTTGGAGGAGAACACAGGCCTTCCTAGTAGTAAAAGAATGCACACTGGAATAAAGCAGATCCAAGGTGCTCCTTGAGTGAATTTGGAGAAAGTAACTTAAACTCTCTGAGACTCAGTTTTCTCACTTTTAATAAGGGGATGATAATACCCACCTCAAGAAGATAAAATGAAATAAAGAATGTAGGATTCCTGCTATATACACTTGGTATTCAATAAATGGAAACATTATTGTGCTAAATTGTAAGATTGATAAAGACAGAAACTACATCAGGCTTGTCCATACCTAGACCTCAACATCTAGTACAGAGCCTGGCATGCATGCAGTGACCAATAAACATTTATTGAATACATAAATAAATGACCTCAAAACCCTCATTTTGAGGCTCCTCTCCTGGAAATAATAAGCCACAGAACATGGGTTGCCTGGCTGGCTCAGTCAGTGGAGCCTCCAACTCTATCTCGGAGTTGTGAGTTTGAGCCCCACGTTGAGTGTAGAGATTACTTAAAAATAAAAATCTTTAAAAAGAACAAATAAAATCTTTAAGAAAAGAAATAAGCCACAACAAGGTTTGGGAAATGCTTTCTTCCTTAAATTTGAACTTAGTGTTTTAAATTCATACATGTCTTTACCTTCTATTTTTTATATTTTCTTTTTCAAATTGTGATAAAACACACATAATGTAAAATTTACCCCTTTTGCTATGTTTAAATACACATTCATGGAACAGCAAAAGAGGGACAGGCCTAATCCACTCACGAGGAAGCAGTTGACCAAGGTTAGAGCAGAAATCAATGAATTAGAAACCAGAAGTACAGTAGAGCAGATCAACAGGACTAGAAGCTGGTTCTTTGAGAGAATCAATAAAATTGACAGACCACTGGCAAGACTTATCCAAAAGAATAGAGAAAGGACCCAAATTAATAAAATTATGAATGAAAAAGGAAAGGTCACGACCAACACCAATGAAATTGGAAGGATTATTAGAAACTTTTAACAACAGCTATATGCCAATAAATTAAGCAATCTGAAAGAGATGGAGGCCTTCCTGGATACCTATAAACTACCAAGATTGAAACAGGAAGAAATTGATTTCTTAAACAGGCCAATTAATTATGAAGAGATTGAGTCAGTGATAAACAACCTTCCCAAATAACAAAACTCCAGGCCCGGACAGTTTTCCTGGGGAATTCTACCAAACATTCAAAAAGGAAATAATACCTATTCTCCTAAAGCTATTTCAAAAAATAGAAACAGAAGGAAAGCTACCAAACTCATTCTATGAGGCCAATATTACCTTGATCCCCAAACCAGGCAAAGACCCCATCAAAAAGGAGAATTACAGACCAATTGCCCTAATAAATATGGATGCCAAAATCCTCAACAAGATCCTTGCTAATAGAATCCAACAGTACATTAAAAGGATTATCCATCATGACCAAGTGGGATTCATACCTGGGATGCAAGCATGGTTCAACACTCGCAAATCAATCAATGTGATACATCATATCAACAAGAAAAGACTCAAGAACCATATGATCCTCTCAATTGATGCAGAAAAAGCATTTGACAAAATACAGCATCCTTTCCTGATTAAAACCCTTCAGAGTGTAGGAATAGAGGGTACATTTCTCAATCTCATAAAAGCCATCTATGAAAAGCCTACTGCAAGCATTATTCTCAATGGGGAAAAGCTGGAAGCCTTTCCCTTAAGATCAGGAACACGACAAGGATGCCCACTCTCGCCACTATTATTCAACATAGTACTAGAAGTCCTTGCAACAGCAATCAGAAGACAAAAAGGGATCAAAGGTATCCAAATCGGCAAAGAAGAAGTCAAACTGTCTCTCTTTGCAGATGACATGATACTCTATATGGAAAACCCAAAGGAATCCACTCCCAAACTATTAGAAGTTATAGAACAATTCAGTAAGGTGGCAGGATACAAAATCAATGCCCAGAAATCAGTTGCATTTCTATACACGAATAACGAGACTGAAGAAAGAGAAATTAGGGAATCCATCCCATTTACAATAACACCAAAAACCATGCGTTACCTTGGAATTAACTTAACCAGAGACGTAAAGGACCTATATGCTAGAAACTATAGATCACTTTTGAAAGATATTGAGGAAGACATAAAAAGATGGAAAAATATTCCATGCTCATGGATTGGAAGAATTAACATAGTTAAAATGTCCATACTACCCAGAGCAATCTACACTTTCAATGCTATCCCGATCAAAATACCGAGGACATTTTTCAAAGAACTGGAACAAATAGTCCTTAAATTTGTATGGAACCAGAAAAGGCCCCGAATCTCCAAGGAACTGTTGAAAAGGAAAAACAAAGCTGGGGGCATCACAATGCCGGATTTCGAGCTGTACTACAAAGCTGTGATCACAAAGACAGCATGGTACTGGCACAAAAACAGACACATCGACCAATGGAACAGAATAGAGAACCCAGAAATGGACCCTCGGCTCTTTGGGCAACTAATCTTTGATAAAGCAGGAAAAAACATCCGGTGGAAAAAAGACAGTCTCTTCAATAAATGGTGCTGGGAAAATTGGACAGCTACATGCAAAAGAATGAAACTTGACCACTCTCTCACACCATACACAAAAATAAACTCCAAATGGATGAAAGACCTCAATGTGAGACAGGAATCCATCAAAATTCTAGAGGAGAACATAGGCAACAACTTCTATGACATCGGCCAGAGCAACCTTTTTCACGACACATCTCCAAAGGCAAGAGAAATAAAAGATAAAATGAACTTATGGGACTTTATCAGGATAAAGAGCTTCTGCACAGCCAAGGAAACAGTCAAAAAAACTAAGAGACAGCCCACGGAATGGGAGAATATATTTGCAAAGGACACCACAGATAAAGGACTGGTATCCAAGATCTACAAAGAACTTCTCAAACTCAATACACGAGAAACAAATAAACAAATCATAAAATGGGCAGAAGATATGAACAGACACTTTTCCAATGAAGACATACAAATGGCTAACAGACACATGAAAAAATGTTCAAAATCATTAGCCATCAGGGAAATTCAAATCAAAACCACACTGAGATACCACCTTACGCCAGTTAGAATGGCAAAGATAGACAAGGCAAGAAACAACAATTGTTGGAGAGGATGTGGAGAAAGGGGATCCCTCCTACATTGTTGGTGGGAATGCAAGTTGGTACAGCCACTCTGGAAAACAGTGTGGAGGTCCCTTAAAAAGTTAAAAATTGAACTACCCTATGACCCAGCCATTGCACTACTGGGTGTTTACCCCAAAGATACAGACGTAGTAAAGAGAAGGGCCATATGCACCCCAATGTTCATAGCTGCATTGTCCACAATAGCCAAATCATGGAAGGAGCCGAGATGCCCTTCAACAGATGACTGGATTAAGAAGCTGTGGTCCATATATACAATGGAATATTACTCAGCTATCAGAAAGAACGAATTCTCAACATTTGCTGCAACATGGACGGCACTGGAGGAGATAATGCTAAGTGAAATAAGTCAAGCAGAGAAAGACAATTATCATATGATTTCTCTCATCTATGGAACATAAGAACTAGGATGATCAGTAGGGGAAGAAAGGGATAAAGAAAGGGGGGGTAATCAGAAGGGGGAAGGAAGCATGAGAGACTATGGACTATGAGAAACAAACTGAGGGCCTCAGAGGGGAGGGGGGTGGGGGAATGGGATAGACCGGTGATGGGTAGTAAGGAGGGCACGTATTGCATGGTGCACTGGGTGTCATACGCAACTAATGAATCATCGAACTTTACATCGGAAACCGGGGATGTACTGTATGGTGGCTAACATAATATAATAAAAAATCATAAAAAAAATAAATATAAATAAATAAATACATACATACATACATACATACACATTCAGTGGCATGAAATATATTCAGAATATTTTTCTACCATCACCACCCTCCATCTCCAGAACTTTTTTCAAAATCTCCCCAAACTGAAACTCTGTACCCATTAAGCAGTAACTCCGCATGCCTCCCTCTGCCAGTCCTTGGCAATCACCAGAGACTTTCTGTCTCCATGAATCTGACTACTTAAGGAACCTCATGTAAGTGGAATCATGCAGTATTTACCCTTTTGTTACTGGTTTACTTTGTCTGGCAAAATGTCCTCAAGGTCCGTCCATGTTTTATTTATTTTTCTTTTGTTTAAGTAGGTTCCATGCCTAACGTGGGGCTTGAACTCAGGACCCTGAGATCAAGAATCCACGCTCTACTGACTGAGCCAACCAGGTGTTGAAGTATGTGTCCGAACTTCCTTCCTTTCCACTGTATGTATGCACTACATTTTGTTTATGTGTTCATCTGTCCACAGTGGGTTGCTTCCACCTTTTTGGTTATTGTGAATAATGCTGCTATGGACATAGATATATAAATATCTCTTGAGTCCCCGCTTTCAGTTCTTTGGGGTATATACGCAGAGGTAGAATCGCCAGGTCATAGGGTAGTTCTATTTTTAATTTTCTGAGGAAATGCCATATTGTTTTCCACTGGGGCTGTGCTGTTTTACCTTCCACCAGCAAGGCAGGAGAGTTCCAATTTCTCCACATCCTCACCAACACCTGCTGTTTCTATTTCTCCATAGTAGCCATCCTAATGAGTGTGAGGTGGTATCTCATTATGGTTTTTTTTTTTAAGATTTTGTTTATTTATTTGACAGGGAGAGCATGAGCAGGGGGTGGGGAGAAAGGGGAGAGGGAGAAGCAGGCTCCCGCTGAGCAGGGAACCTCTCCAGGACTCAATCCTGGGACCCTGGGATCATGACCTGAGCTGAAGGCAGACGCTTTCCCAGGTGCCCTTCATTATGGTTTTGATTTGCATTTTCTTAAAGATAGCGATGCTGAACATCTTTTTATGCACTGCCCATGTGTGTGTCTTCTTTGGAGAAATGTTGATTCAAGTCTTTGCTTATCTTTTTAATCAGCTGTTTGTTTCATTGCTATTGTTGAGTTACAGGAGTTATTTATAAATTATGGATTTTAACCTCTTGTCAGATATATGACTTACAAATATATTCTCCCATTCTGTGAATTGCCTTTTCACTCTGTTGATAGTGTCTTTTGATGCAGAAAAGTTTTAAATTGTGATGTAGTCCAATTTATCTATTTTTCCTTTTGTTGCATGTGGCTTTGGTGTCATATCTGAGAACTTATTTGCCAAAGCCAATGTCACAAAGTTTTCTCTTATGCTTTTTTCTATGAATTTTATAGTTTCAGTTCTTACATTTAGGTCTTTGATCCATTTTGAGTTAATTTTTGTATATGATGTAAGGTAAAGTTCTTTACCTTTTTTTTTTTTTTTAGAAATTTTATCTTATTTTTTGAGAGAAAGAGAGCAAGCACCCATATGAGCAGTGGGGGGGACAGAGGGAGAGGGAGAAAGAAAATCTTAAGCATGGAGCCTGACAGAGGGCTCGATCTCACAATCCTAAAATCATGACCTGCGTCAAAATCAAGAGTTGGACGGTTAACCCCCTGAGCCACCCAAGTGTCCTACAGCCTTTATCTTCTTTTGAGGGCTAAAAGTGCCTAAGCCCTTCCCATATTAGTAACCCCAGCCAGAATGCTCACCTGCTCTCTGATTATATTGTTTAATAATACAACTTTGTAAATACTTAATATTTTCCCAGCTGCTCAGTAATCAGGGAGAGCCGTTGTCCTTGCTTGCTGATACACAGCTGCCCTACGTGACTTCCCTGAGATCAAACAGCTAGAAAGTGAAGCCAGGACTTAGCCCAGTTGCCCTAGCTCCCACTTGTGGGTGTATCTGTTCCCTAAGATACAGTGTTTTATCTTGTCATGGTTTGCCTTCATTGATTCATTCATTAATTCATCAAATATTATTTTTCTTAGTGATATTAATAACTTTACATTGTTTAGAGTTTAAAAAAAAGAACAAGAATAAATAGCACACATAATCCCTTTCTAGGCCTTTCCTAGCTCTACGTGGATTTGAAATGATGTACTTAAGTCTTTTCTTGTCAAAGCTAAGAACATAGGCTCTGGAGCTAGTCACTAACTGTCAAGTCACTAACCTCTCTGAGACTCAGTTTCCTCATCTGTAAAATGGGATAACAGTACCTTCCTCCTAGGGTCATTGTGAGAACTGAATGTGTTAATACATGTGAAGTACATAGATGGGCCTTGCATTTAGTAATGGCTCAGTGTGTGCTGTTATACAGTTGTCTTCTTAACAACAAACCACCAATAAAAGACAAATTCTAAGAACGGCTAATGAGAATTGATGACTTAAGGCTTTGGTTCCTGTAATTAGTTACGTGCATCAGCACCACCTGTGATGCTTGTTTGTGATAGGGAGTCCAGAGTTCTGGTCCAGGAAATTCTCATTCAGAAGCAAGATCAGAGGCTCTGTGTTTTAACAAGTTCCACAAGTGATGCACATCCACAACCAGGTGGGGAACTACTGATTTCAGCCTTACCCAAATGCCAATAAGAATTGAATTCCCATTAGTACCGACAGAGCCTCAGCAGGCCACCTGCTCTTCTCCCAAGATTCACCGGCCTCCAGCTCTGGATCCTGCATTCCACCTGCTGGCTTCCTGAGATAGTGCGTTTGGTGGAGCTTGTTAGTCCTTGGAGACCCAAGGGAAGTGTCATCAACAAACCATTCGCTCATGTACCAAATTCCTCCTACGTGCCAGGTCCTGTGCTGAGGACTGCTTGTTGCGCCCAGCTGAGACCCATCCCTCTCCTCCACGCCTGCGGTGTAGCGTTCAGAAAACATTCCTAGTGAGCTTACTGTGCTCTTGGTCCCCATGCCTGTGCTAAGGATACAGCTATAAACGAGACAATCAGTAGATTAGACACAGTACAGAGTCCAGCCTGGTGTGGTCCCCTCAGCCACCTGCCTACTCCTGATGTCTCATGCTGGACACCCGCAAAAGCACCTCTGTGATCTTGAACTTGCTTCTAAGACCCTTGCCTTGCCCCTGGTTCCTCTGACCTCTCGGCTCTCTAGCTCACTACCTTGCAACGTGTTCCTCTACACCCCTCCTCTCTGCAACTTGAGGATCTGACTCATATGTTGTCTTCCCGGCCCTGACCTCGGTGCTCCTCAAGTCAGCTTGGGTGTTAGTCCTACTTGTCAGGACTTCTAGGACCCCTTGTCCTAGGGCTGCTCCAGTTTCCACCTGATTGACCCAGTCTTCTAGGCAAGACTCAGGCCTAAACTGCAAAGGCGCAGCCCTGTTCCTCTCTCCCATGTTGAAGATGGTAATCACGTACCTCCCCTTTCCAAAGTGAGCTGGAGAGTTTGCAGGACTCTGCCCCGTTGTACTCTTGGACTCTCTTATCAGTTTTCCTTTATTTTACACTTTTTTCCCCTATGCATTTACATATATTATTACTATATGTATTATATAGTTTTTTTCCCTATTTATTTCAACTACCCTTTCTCCTAAACTAATACCTCGCCTAACCATTTTAGTGTTTTGGTTGTGAGCAGAAAATCAGTTGAATTCTTAGGCTTCAACCCCAGCATACCTCCCATTCCCCAGATCAGGCCACACAAAATGAGTGATAGTGGTGACCTGCCTAGCATCTGAGTGGAAATTAAGATCCCATTTTCTGGGCGCCTGAGTGGTTCAGTTGGTTGGGTGAACTGCCTTCTCCAGAGGCCTGGGATCTAGTCCCTTATCAGGCTCCCTGCTCAGTAGGGAGCTTGCTTCTCCCTCTCCCTCTACTGCTCCCCCTGCCTGTGCTCTCCTGCTCTCTCCCTGTCAAGTGAATAAATAAAATCTTTACCAAAAAAAACAAAACAAAACCCAGTTTTCTAACCTCTTGGCCTGAGCAGAGTTTTCGCTGGTCAGAGCAGCCATGACATTGAAGAGGAGATCCTTTGACCCAGTTCAATAATGGTGTTGATTTTAATTTGTAGATAGCTTTCTGAGGGTCTCAAAGAAGATTCTACCTCCTAAAAACAATGACCCTCCTGTGATCTCTGCTTCCAGGAGTGAAAGTCCAGTCTCTTTAGGAATGATAGAGGGAGGGGCTCCTGGGTGGCTCAGTCGGTGAGGCATCTACCTTTGGCTCAGATCATGATCCCAGGGTCCTGGGATCAAGCCCCACATCGGGCTCCTGGCTCAGCCGGGAGCCTGCTTCTCCTTCTCCCTCTGCCTGCCACTTCCACTGCTTGTGCTCTCTCTGTCTGTGTCAAATAGAAAGAAAGAAAGAAAGAAAGAAAGAAAGAAAGAAAGAAAGAAAGAAAGAAAGAAAGAAAGAAAGAAAGAAAAATGATAGAGGAGGCATCATGTGGTGGTTAGGGCACACGTCGCCTGGGGTTGCATCCTGGCCCTGTTAGCGCAAATTACGTAACCTTCACTTAGTTTCCTCATCTGGAGAGTGAAAATACTGTTAGTACTTGCTTCGTGGTATGGTGATGAGGATAACCTTATTACATCCATAAACATTCAGGACCCAGTGACAATAACCATTTGATAAATGAATAATTATCATAGGGACAGTTGGTGACCACTGACCACGTTATCCCCAATCTTTACAACACCCCAAAAGGGTTGGTACTATGAATACACATTTTCTAAGAGGGAAGGTGATTTGCCCACAGTCTCCCAGCCAAAAGCAATGAGATCTGATAGTAGAGCTAAATGGCCATCTGATTCCCAAACTGCCTCTTCTTCCAAGATAACTTCTACAATGCTCCATTTTCTCCTCCTCTCTCTCTCTGAGCTCTGCTAAAAATACCCAGAACAGCATCCTCATCAGCTAATATCCATACATATTTTTTTGCTTTTTTTTTTAAGATTTTATTTATTTATTTGACAGAGAGAGAGACAGCCAGCAAGAGAGGGAACACAAGCAGGGGGAGTGGGAGAGGAAGAAGCAGGCTCCCAGCAGTGGAGCCTGATGTGGGACTCGATCCCAGAACACCGGGACCACACCCTGAGCCGAAGGCAGACGCTTAACGACTGAGCCACCCAGGTGCCCCCCCCTTTTTTTTTGCTTTTTTGAACATAATCAGTTCATTCAAAGAAAAGGCTCCCACCTACATGAAGGAAAGAGCTGAGCTGCTCCTTTCCTTCGGTGAAAACTCATCTGAATTCAGAAAAGGGAGCTGTTGTAACCGCTCTGCTTCCAGGCATGTGTCCCTGTTGGATAGCAGCATGGCAGAGCAGAAAACAAACTCCCTTCATTCACATACTCCTGACACATTTGAGCTGGGTGACTTTGGGCAAGTCCCTTCCCATTTCCCGAGAGCCAGTCTCCTGGGCTGTTACACTGAGCTCACAGAAGCACTTGCCTTACAGAGTTCTGGTGAAGATTAAATGAGATAATCCATGCAGCCTGGCATGTAATATGTGGCCCCTCAAAAGCTGGAAGCTTCCATGACATAGGCTGTATCTATGGAGTAAATCACCAACATTGGCAGGAGAGGCAGGATAGCCTAGTGATTAAGTGCATCAGTTTTGCAGCCAGGCAGGTGATGGATCAGACCCCAGCATGTACCACACTCGGGTTCTCTGACAGTTTCTTTCTCTCCCCAAGCCTTGGTTGTCCTGGAGTAAAAAAGATATAATACATATAAAGAGCTCAATAATGAACAGTGGCTGCATTCACAGCAAGCCTCCCCAACCAGATCATCTCTCTAATAGCAGTGGAAGTAATTGATTTCTGCTTCTAGGGCAACGCACACATGGACACCACAGAGTGTTCATCCTGGAGCGGAACACGTGTGCTCCGGGCAGCTAAAGCCAAACTGTCTGCCCCGACTTCTCCTGCTGGTAATGTGGCTGATGACAGCTTAATGGACTCTTTACCCTTGAATGCTAAGGAGAAAATAACTCATGGCATTGTAACATATGAATGTAATATGGGTGTTTTTTTTTTCTTGAGCAATGTAGGGAGAAATCCAGAAACATATGTGGACTTGAGTCTGTACCCTGAACCTCCCTCTTCCTGGCCCTGTCTACACGGGGGAAAGATTTAGCCGTTGCTATCACCCAGATCATTCATATTTGTAAAATACAGCCATATCTCTGTGTGTGTGTGTGTGTGTGTGTGTGTGTGTGTGTGTGTTTTCCTGAATGATCTGAAGCTAACAAAATAGAATATGCAGTCAGTTTATAAAGACAACACTGGGAATGCCCCCCTCAGTTATTGATTTTTTCCAAGGGCAAGCCAGTTCCTCTTGGAATGGATGGGTAAATGTACACATTCCTACACACACACACACACACACACACACACACACACACACTCTTTCTTGTCATGGGAAAGCTGGTCCAAGATCCACCTGCACAAATTTCAGAAAGCCATGCCATCCTGACTTGACAGATGGGGGCCCCTCACTGTGGGAAGTTAAAACTTTCTCTAGCCTCACAGTCTGAGGGAGGAGGTAGGAGCCACGGACCATTAGACTGAGGGGCTGGGCGGGCAGGGATGAGGGCAAGGAGAAGTATGTGAGAGAGTGGGGAGATCAGAGATTTGAAGAGTCAGGGTGACCTGGGTTCAAATCTGCCACCCTGACTTTGGGCAACATTCTTCCTCATGTTGGAGCCTCAGTTTCCCCAGTTGTGAAATGGGTTTCATAACAGCCATCTTCCATGGTGCTTGAGAACGAATAATGAAGCAGATAAAGCCCTGGCATGAGGCACGATGCCAGGCTCAGAGTAGAGCTGGGCACAAGGTGGCTCTTCTCCCTCAGAAGGAAATCCAGGCCAGGCAGCAGCCGTGCAGAGCCCTAGCTACCATGCAGCGCGGGCAGTGTCCCTTCTAGCCACCCAGAGCCTTACCGAAAAGGAAGCGTGTGGAAGCGCGGCTCTCCATCTGGCTAATGTTCACTTGTGTTTCCTACTGGAGAGCATCGCTTTTTTCACCTCACCTGGTTTGTTTACCCAAACAAGCTGCTCATTAACAACACGAATTGCATTTTTTGCAATTCTGTTGACAGCACAAATGTCTGCAGTCAGCTTGGGAGTTTGGTGGGATCCGTCGCCGGATCCCACCCAGCCCAGCCAGCGCAGCTTCTAAGGAAAGAAATCGAGGCCATGCTGGGGTCTGGGGTGAGGGGGGCAGGGGTCCTGGCTGGGGCCCGCTGGCAAGTCCAGCCCAAGGTCTCCAGCCCCTGGGAGAGGACCGCTCTGGGCCTCCTGGGAGAAACCAGGCACTTTCCAGAAAACAAGGAGAGAGAGATTTTTCAAGTCAGGGGGAGGAGCCAGACATGAAAGAGTGGATAAAACCCCAGGCAAAGGTACAGTTCTGGCATGGCAGAGGCCGGGCCTCCAGCAGAGAGACCCTCAGGGGCTTCCCTTGTGGACACAGCAAAGCCCACAGTTCGGCTGCCTTTGGCACCTCCAGCAACAAGAAGCGGATGAGAAAAATAAAAAATAATTATCCCACTTCTTGGTTTGGCCCCAAAAGGCTGAGTTCAACCTGGTTTGCCAAAGTACTACTTTCTCGTGTCAAGTGCTCAAGCAGGAAGAGAGACGAGGGGTTTTTTTGTTTGTTTGTTTTTTTAAGATTTTTTAAATTTATTTATGTGACAGAGAGACAGCCAGCGAGAAGGAACACAGCAGGGGAGAGGGAGAGGAAGAAGCAGTCTCCCAGCCGAGGAGCCCGATGTGGGACTCGATCCGGAACGCCGGGATCATGCCCCCAGCCGAAGGCAGACGCCCAACGACTGCGCCACCCAGGCACCCGAAAGACGAGGTTTTTAATGTGTGTGTTCATTTATTTCAAATGATTGCCCTCAGAATGCTTTCTTTTCTGTTCATTTCCTCATTCAATCAGGTTCTATTGAGGCCTCACTGATTGCTATGCAATTGTTGCCAAGGAATATGGAAGTCAGAAAAGACAAAGCTCCTGCCCNATAGATAGATAGATAGATAGACAGATATATAGATATAGATATATAAAATCAGAGTTCAACCTCACAACATCTCAGTGAGGTTAGGGTACCATCGTCACAGCTAGGGAAACCCTAAATTCAGGGTTCTTCCATTCTTCCATGATGATAAGTCACAAGTCGCTCATGCCCAACTCCCCACCTTGGCAGACCAGGTTCTTAACACAGCTCTTATCTCAAGAATGGGCAATGCCAGTCATCAGACCAGACCCCTGTGCCCAGAGGTAGAACAGAAAACACTGAGTCTTTCCCCTCCTTGCTAGGGGATCAAGCATTCCTCATTGTGACCTTGACTTTCCCTACCCTCCTAACAAATGACTGAATCATTTTATATGGTCTCCTGATCCAACCTAAAGTCAAGAGGAAGAAGGTAATAAACAGCAGAAATATATGGAGAGCTTCCCTGTAGCATGCACTGTTCTAAGTGTGTTACTTGTATCAACTGTTTTAATCCTCCTTGTGGATGATAGCCCCCATCATACCTCCCCCACCCCACATTCCTGCTCAACTGTTTCTGGTGGGGGGTCAACAAGTATCAACACCTGTGCACCAGCCGATGCACGTGTGTTGTCTCCTTTAATCCCCACATGAACCACCAAGTGGGCAGTGGATCTTTTCCGCATGTGGAGAGGGAAAGAAAAATGACTCATCCCAGGCTCCCGGGTTAGAGAAGATCTTGAACGCAGTTCTGCTGAATTCCAAACCACAGGCGCTCGCCCCAACTTCCAAGTCAGGCAGGATTCTAGTGCAAAGAGCACAGAATCCGTAAAAAACAGGTCTCTCAGTCCCTTCTTTCTAGCCCCCCCCCACTTTTGCCCATTCTACTGTCTCCCGCAATTCTCACCCAGGTAATATACCTACAGTGGTATCTTCACCCTTCACACAGTTGGGAAATGCTAAGAAAATGTGGGAGACGGGGCGCCTGGGTGGCTCAGTCGTTAAGCCCTTCGGCCCAGGGCGTGATCCCAGGGTCCTGGGATCGAGCCCCGCATTGGGTTCCCTGTTCTGCTGGGAGCCTGCTTCTTCCTCTCCCACTCCCTCTGTTTGTGTTCTGTCTCTCACAGGATGTCTCTCTCTCTGTCAAATAAATAAATAAAATCTTAAAAAAAAAAAAAAGAAAGAAAGAAAGAAAATGTGGGAGAAAGAGCATCCAGCCTCAACTTCAATCCCTTCACTTGAAAATGGAAATAAAAATCCCTAAATCCTAGGATCATTTAGCAGATTAAATGAGATCATGTCTCTTAAATACTGGGCAAACAGAGGTGTTTGAGAAATCCTTCTTTGCTCCTTCTCCCAGCTTGTTCTTCCCAGTCATTTAGACAGTCCTGGTTTGTGCCAGTCCATCCAGTTCCTATGGGCACCCTTTCTCACCATCAGTCAAGGCAGGATGTCCCTTGAGGGCAGAAACATTACCCTCTGTGCCCGTTTCCTCTGGGCTTTGTAAGGTGCTGTGTACGCCTACGGCCCCATACAAATAATCACTAATAGTGGTAATAAACCACTCAGCTTTCATTTACCGCCAAGCACAACGCATTCTGACATGTATCCCTGGAAGGGCAAGCCCATGGCTGCACAGACATGGGAAGTCATTTTCCAAATGGGCATTTTCTTTGGAAGAACTAATTTAGCCTCATTTCCAGCAGGCTGCATTCCTGAGGTCTCTAAGTACAGAAATTCCAACTGGCTGGGTGTATCCTGGGCTCAAGTGAGGCCAGTGTTCAAGAGAAGAAGACCGTCAATTCCAAGAAGTAGACAATGGCTAGAGTTCATCATACAGGTGGGAAAACTGTATGGAAAAACAAAGCAGCAGTAACAATCAGCCTAGCCACTGTTTACCTAGCTGGAGAGGATGGTAGAGACAGTTCCAGAAAAGTCTTCTCCAAGGAGAGGCAATCAGCCATCAGGTAGAGCAATCTCAATGAGCCTAAACATTATTAAGACTGGTAATGAGAAGTTTTCAGCCTTTTCAGAAAGCAGTTTGGAGTATGTGTCAAAAGGTTTGAGGGGCGGGGCGCCTGGGTGGTGCAGTTGTTAAGTGTCTGCCTTCAGCTCAGGGCGTGATCCCAGCGTTATGGGATCGAGCCCCACATCAGGCTCCTCTGCTATGAGCCTGCTTCTTCCTCTCCCATTCCTTCCCCCTGCTTGTGTTCCCTCTCTCGCTGGCTGTCTCTCTGTGTCAAATAAATAAATAAAATCTTTTTAAAAAAAAAAGATGTTTGAAAGTTAATGTTCTTTGATACAGTGATTTTCCCTCTCAGAATCTATCTGACGTTCACAATCAAAGCTATAGACCAAATAAATGCACAGAACTGGTCACTATAGCATTTCTTATTTTATGTCTCAATTTTTTATTGAGCACCTACTCTATGCCAATCAATGCATGACACTGTCCTAAGGTCAATTAGACCTTGGGATACCCAGGGTCATTCAGTCCCCTTCCTTCTCGGGAAGGTGATGTGGGAGATTAGAGGGAGCCTGGGAATTTTGCAAACACCTGGATTTTTTAATTCATTCTTTCTTTCTTTCAATCACTTGTTTATTTATTCATTCCACACATATTTATGAAAAGCCCCTATATGTAGACATAGAATCGCCATTTGACCGAGCAATTCTATGCCCGGTACATAACCAAACTAATTGAAAACAGGTATTTGAGCAAATAGCTGTGCATGTTCTTACAGCATTATTCATAATAGACAAAAGGTGGAAGCAACGAAAATATCTGTCATAGGGCAAATGGATAGATGTATTGTGATGTATCCGTACAATGGAGTATTTCTCTGCCATATACAGGTGTGAAGAATCGACACCTGCTACAACATGAAGAACCTTGAAAACATTATAGTAAGTGAGAGAAACCAGTCATCAAAGGCCACATCTCTTATGAAATGTCCAGAATAAGCAAATCCATAGAGACAGAAAATAGACTGGTGGTTGCCAGGGGCTGAAGGGAGGAGGGAATGGGGAGCAACTACTTAGTGGGTATGGGGTTCCCTTTTGGGGTGATAAAAAAATGTCTTGGAACTGGATAAAGGTGAAGGTTGCATAACACTGCAAATGCATTGAATGCCACTGGATGGTACATTTTAAAATGGTTAATTTTATGTTATGTGAATTTCACCTCAAAAAATAAAATCCTTATGTGATTTTTAGGGTCTTAGGCATTTAGGCACTTGTTCTAAGAATGAGACAAATCTCGGCCTCCCTGGAGCCTGGGGCAGGCTGTCAGCAAACGAGTAAACAAAACAAAACAAAAACAAGAGGATGGCGATGTGTGATAACGCTAGAGCAGGGTAAGGAGACAGAAAAACCCGGATGGGAAGGGGGTACTTCAGGTCACATGCTCAGGCTTTCTGAAGAGGTGACATTTAACAAAGATTTTAAATGAAGGAGTGGAGGATGTGGATATCTGGGGTGAAGAAGTTTCCAGGCAGGGGGAAGGGCAGGGACAAATGTGCCAGAACAAGGATGAGCTTGTAAAGTCCTAGCTGAGCAAGGAGACTACTGCGGTGGAAACAGAAGGAGCAGGGAGGGTCTAGAAAGGGGAGTCTGTGGCCTGCCTGGGCTGTCTTCTCTAGACCAAATCCTCACTTCTTTCTTTTTTCTTCCCTACTAAAGATTTTATTTATTTATTTATTTGTTTATTTATGGGGGGGGGTGCCGCACACATGTGTGCACATGGGAGCAGGGGAAGGGGCAGAGGGAGAACGAGAGAGAGAATCTCTAGCAGACACCATACTGAGTGCAGAGCCCCACGCGGTACTGGATCCTATGACCCTGAGGTAATGACCTGAGCTGAAATCAAGAGTTGGATGCTTAACCGACTGAGACACCCCAATGCCCCTGAATCCTCATTTCTAAAAATGGGACCAGAATTCCTACCCTGAAGATCAGCCACAAGGACGGGAAAAGGCCCTAGGCTTTGCTGGCCTTGAGAACAACGTATTAGTACACTCAAGTTTTGTCTTTCACAGTTGCAACGAAGTTCTGGGATTCCCAGCATGGCTACATGTGTCCACATCACAGACCTGGAGGTTGCTCACTATATCACCGAGACGGACTAGGACCCAGTAGGGACCCACACCTGCACAGCGGGGCACTTCAGGTGCCTCTGGGCCTACGCTTAAGCTACCATCTTGGGACCGGGGGCTGGAAAGCTGGAAGCCCTCCTTGTCACCCTTGTGAGGCAAGGAGCGCATTCCCCCTGTGTGCTCAGTGGGTGAGGGTGGGTCCCCAGACAAAGGCTGTTTGAGCCCCAAGTGCCACAGAAGCCAATGAGGTATTTAAGTTCTTTCACTTCAGGAACAAAGCCCTTTGCTCCCTGGGGCACACAATGGGATGAGTTTCATTAGTGCCCAGGTTCACCTTCCTTGTAAAGTCTCACTCATTATGCCAAACAACTGGATGTTAAATTCTCTCGGGCTCTCATCCTTACCCTTCAGGGTAGCTTTTGCAGGGTCTCCAGCACCCAACCCTGTATGTCCAAATCTCTGGGGTGTGTGGGGTTCAGTGCGTGCGGGATGTTTCCCATCTACTCCCCAGATCCACTCTCCACTCTGACACTCTCTTCTATGCCCAGGAGGCTGAGCATATAGATGATGTCCACGGGGCTCCCTTACCCTCGGGCTTCCGGTCGGGGGCAGCCAATGCAGAAGACCGGCAGAAGACTGGAGGGCAGGAGGGGAGAGGGGTGGGGCATGACTCCCTTCTGCACTGTGGTTTGGCAGACGCTGCCTCTTGTCTCCATGGCCACGGGTCCTATTGGTGACATCTGTCCTCAGCTATGACTCTCATCAAATTCCAGTAATCTCCCCTTCTCCTCACCTCTTCACACAAAGGATAGTAATGACTCCCTGGTGTGGGTAATCCTGATGTGCTTCGCCATCACTTAACTCTGCCCACCCTTGGAAATAGTCCCTTCACACTGCACTCTTTCAAGGCATTCCCTCTGGAACGTGTCCCCTCTCTCCCTCCCGGCCCCTGAGTGATACAGAGTCTTTACCCTGCAGCCCCTCAGCTCCCATGCAATCAGGGAATATAAGTTAACAACAGCACCAACTCCAGGCCCATTCTTGGTCCAGACAAGTGGCCGTGTTGCTTATAGAAATAAAGAGTGAGCTCTTTCAGATCCAGGTTAGAGATGAAGAAAGGCTAAGGATAGATACTTGGAAAGACATCTAAGGATGAGCTCCTTCCAAAGCAAGCAGAGCTCTGGAACAGCGGTAGGTTTTGTTATGACTGGTGGAAGCAGGGTGGACTTTATCTAACAGGCACCTCTGCGGCCTTCTCAGTGTCATAGTTCCAATACACAGACGTGAGAGAAGGAGAGGGAGGACTGAAACCCCAAATCTGGTTGCCGGAAAAGATGGCAGGATGCAAGCTTGCTGGAAAGGCCCAAGTTAATAGTTTGATGGCTCTCAGCTTTTCACAGGGAAAAAGAAGCAAAGGTGAGATGTTTATTTTCAAAGCAAACAACATATTTCTTATGTTCTTACATTTCTTATGACAGCATCTCCACTTAATGGCCCCATCATGTCTAATAACTTAGGAGATAAAATGCGTTTCTTTGATCTAAGCTAGTCAAGAAGAGTGACAGCTGGCATTCTGCACAAAAATTTAGTGCCTTGTCTAATTGTGTTGACTTCTCATTATTGGAAAGTCTCACAACCAGTAGAGGATCTTTTTTTTTAAACTTTATCAAACTGTTAAACATTTTCTGGCTCCCATCACTTCCTCCTGACACACACCTCCACTTGGAACTCATACCCTTTCGAGAGCGGAGTCAACGTTGAGCATGACTTGACTCCGGGCCTTGACTTGCATGAGGGGCTCTCGGGAACTTTGCTAATCAAGAGCTCCTCATCCCAAGGGTCTCTTCTTTTCCAATCTGGGGTGGTTATGCCCATTTGAATTCAATGAGAGCATTCACCCCGGCTGATTTTAAAGGATGTGTGTGGTTTTTTACCCAGCCGTCAGAGGCCACAGAGCACTAGTATATCGGGCTCATTCATATATAAAGACTGGAAAATAGAAACACATCAGCATTGGTCTCTGCTGGGAAGGACGTACTCTCCAGTGGAGGGATAGGCACTCAAGCAATTGCACTAGTGTGTGGTAACTGCATTAGAATCCTGGCTCTGTTGTTTCCTCCCTAACCAGTCTTGGGGATGTCACTTCCTCTTTCTGAGCCTCAGTTTCCCCAAAAGAAAACAGTTTTCTCAAAGGGCAGTGGCTTGCCAACCTTAGATTACATTGGAATCACTTGGAGGTAAAGCACAGGTTGCTAAGCCCTGGGAGTTTCTGATTCAGTAGACCTGGGCTGAGGCTTGAATTTGCCTTTTTTTTTTTTTAAGATGTATTTGTTTGAGAGAGAGAGAGGGTGCAAGAGTGCGAGCATGGGGAGGGGTGGAGGGAGAGGGCAAGAATCCCGAGTAGACTCCCTGCTGAGCGCAGAGCCAGAAACGGGGCTCAATCCCAGGATCCTGAGATCATGACCTGAGCCAAAACCAAGAGTCTGCCGCTCAACCCACGGAGGCACACAAGGGCTCTGAATTTGCATTTCTAATGAGCTCACAGGGAGTTCTGATGCTCTTAGGAGACCACACTTGGAGAGCCACTTTCATGGCCTGATGGGGCCGATTCTGTGAACTAAGGTGTATGAAAGGCCCTGTGCAATGCTCAGCAAGTTCTCTGTAGAAACCAGAGAACTATGCAGGCCTGTGCGAGCACAGGGTGGGGTGTCTTTCCAGAGGTCATTTGGCAACAGAGGCCAGAAGACGAGCTGGGCAGCAAAGCTCATTTGGGGGCTAGCCCACCCTTCTCTCTGCTAAGGAAAGCCATTCAGCATTTCCCTCTGGAAGCACTGGCCTTTTACTGGGACCCACTGGAAGAAATTTCTTTAACATTGCGACCCTGAGCACACACATGCACATGTATTATAACAGAAACACGAAACAGGCCTTTCCCTGTTCTGTGCGGTACGCGATAACTTCTGTTTTATTTGGCATTAAAAAACACTGATTGCACAATATTAGATAATTTCAATAGATTCTGTAATAGATTACATGTCAGTCAGACTTAGGAGTTTAAATCAGAATCGGGGCTGCAGGAGAGAGAGGCTGGGAAGTTTTCTTCTAATACCTAACCCTGGGGGGTGCTTACTACAGGGCAGGTACTAAAATTGAGCTGAATTATACATGAACAGATTAAAACACACGTATACATATATTCGTGTTTATGTGTATGTGTGTGTTCTAACTCTATCAGCTCTCTGAAGTAGATCATATCAGCACCATCTTCAGCCCCACTGTACAGATAAGGTTAAGTGACCTGACCAAGGTCAGACAATCAGTAGGTAGCAGACCTAAGACTCCAACCTAAGGAGCCCTGCCCCAGATTCGCAGCCACTCTGGCATACTGTGTCTCTGTGCTAATGGATTACAATCTGCAGACTAGAAATGTCTCTCCCTGGAGACCCTAGCCACAGCCCACCAACTGGGTCAACAAATATTTAAAACCTTCCTAAGTGTCAGCCAGGGCCCTGTGTGTCGGCAGAAATCTAAATAGTTTGGTTGATTTATTTCCTCTTTTCTTGAGTTCCTAGTAGGTGCCATGCTTTGTGCCTGGTGCAGGAGTACATGGAAATTCATTAATTCACTTGCTCACACACTCAAGAGGGAGTCACTGGTACCTGCTCTTTGCCCAGCTCTGTGCTAGAACAGACACACCTGGGCTCAACATCAAGGGTTTAGGGGTCCAGGAAGAATTGGGGGCCCTCCCTTGGCTTCCCATGCACTGACTGGCTGATCCACCAGATCCCTTCTCTTTCCTTGAAGAAACAGATGCCAGGACCCTCTTCTTGTCCCCCCCCCTCCACCGCCGGAATGCCAGGCAAGCAGAGATGATTTATAGTAGCAATGAATCAGGCCAGATTTGCCGGACACGCTTTGGTTGCCGTCACTCCGTCGTGTGCTCTGGGCAGCAGGAGGAGCCACTGGGAACGCCTGTTAAATGAATTCTGTGGTCCTGTCTTTGGGCCTCAACCTGCTGACGTCCTGCCTCTACCAGGGTGCTCTGGAACAGGCTTTGCTGCCAGGAAGTGAGCCGCCTGGCCCTTTGGAGAACCCCCTCTGCTAGTGGCTGAGCCAGAGCTTAGCTTGATGCCTTCGCATGACTCCCAAGGTGCATACTCACCAGCCTGAGTCTCTTCCTCACGGAGCAGATTACCTGGACTTTGGCTGTGTTTTGAGTAGATCAGGCTGAGTTAGTATTCTAAAGCTGTAAAGCCAGTTCTCTATGCTTTCGTCTTTTTTCTCCCTCCGAGCTTCTTCTCTGTGTGCTGATCTGATTCGGAACATTGGATTTCTTTCCAATAATTTCTTTATAAATGGAAAAGACAGGGCTTGAGTGAGACGGACATGGGGTGGAATTCTAACTCCACCCCCTACCGGTCTGTGACCTTGGCCGGTGACTCCATTACCAGGCCCTCCGTTTCCTCAACAAAAAACGAGAATAAAAAGCACGCGAGACAAAGGCGACACGACTAAGTGTGATGTCGTGTCCCGGATCAAACTGTGACATTCGTAGGACAACTGATGAAATCTGAATAAAACCTGTAGGTTACTTAACAGTGTCATGCCAATATTAGCTTATTTTGACAAATGTGCTTTAGTTATGTAAAGTGTGAACATGAGGAGAAAGCCGAACGAAGGCAATGTGGGAGCGCTTGGTACTATCCCCGCAACTTGCTGTCAATCCAAAATTGTTTAAGAGCAAATGAAAAGTTAAAAAGCGTTGCAGATAAAGCCCTGAGCACAGCACCTGGACCCAGTAAGTTCTTAAAAAATATGAGTTGTTACCATCCCCATGATGACAGTCTCATTTATTCCTCACGGCAGCCCTGTGAGGCAGGTACAACGATCATCAGCCCACGTTGTGGACTTGGAAACCCAGAGAGGCGAGATCCTTACCCAAGGTCACACAGTCAGGAAGTGGCAGAGCCCAAATGTAAGCGCAGCCACAGTGTAGCTCTCCCATCCATGCTCTTACCCTCTCTGCCTCCCGTTCCACCGGGCTATCATAACTGCAGTAAACAATGATAAATACTAATGAGCAGGGAAGAGTGGGTGTAAAACAGGCACAGATTTTCGACCCAGAAAGCCTGAAGTTCAAGAGCTACCTCACCTAGGCAAGCCGTTTCATCTCTCTGAGCCTCCGATCCTTTCTCCTAAACGTGGCAATGAAACTCTCAGGTCTAACTGAGAGGGTCCTACAGGGACTAATACATAGGAGGAGCTCTGTTAATATCAGCTCTTGGAACAAGAAAATACTTGACCACCTGCCTCAGACGACTGCCTCGCTGTAGGAGCACATCAGGGGAAGGAACAGGGGCTCTTACCTGGCTGTCAACTCTGACTCGGCTCCTTACTCACTGTGCAGCGTGGAACGAGCTACTTTCATATCTCTCTGAGCGTCAGGTTGCTCAGGTATTAACTGAAGACAACCATCCCTGCTTCTGAGGATTGTTGAGGGCATTAGGGGATATATTCGAAAAACCCTCGGCACAATGCCTGGCATGTGATAGGTGCTCAATAAATGGTAGATGCCATTTGACAAATATTCCTGATTCTCTCCCCTTACAGGCACACAATAGGCTCACCTTGGCCCCCTGGTGATCAGGTGGGCCATGTGACATGTTCTGGCCAATGAATTGTGACTAAAAAGTGGCATGTGTCACTTCTAGGCCAGAACAGTTAATTAACCCTAGGAGACCCTCCAAATCCCCTTTTCCCCTTGGACACAATAATCATAAACAAGATGGCGCCTGCTGCCTTATCCTGAGTCCCTTTGTGGCCACAACGAACAGCATCCTCATGTTGCCCATGAGGAACATAGAGCATAAGTGAGAAATAAACATTTGTTGTGTTAAAGCCACTGAGTCTTAGGGTTGCTTATTGTTGTAGCAAACCCTAACTTATTCTAACCTGTATAGCTATTATATTAAATTACTATTATAATTTTTACTTCCTACAATTCTAAAAGGGAAGTAAAAAAAAAGAGCATTCATAGTAATTTACAAAACATGTCATTATCCTAACAAGCTGGGATTTATCTCCTTTTTACAGGCGCAGACATGGAGGTCAAGGACACTTGTCCAAGGTCACACAGCTGGAAAGTAGCTGAGTCTGGACTTGAACCTGGCTTCAAATCTTCAAATCTGTCTATTTATAGCCTGGTTCCTATCCACAAGCTATATCATTCAAGGTGAATTTGGGTCAGAAACTTGCATCCTTGAGAAGTTTCTGGAAGGTGGTAACAAGGCTGAATTTTACTTTGTTCTCTTTCCATCTCGGCCTTTCACATCTTGCTTTGCTCTTTCATAATTTTAATATCTGAAACCTCACACCAACCATGTAAATGATGTGAATATTTTCAGAAAACATGTGTTGGGCATATGATTCTGGCTTAAGTTCTAGTGCTTTGTAACATCCATATTTTTCAACCAGACAGTTACTTCCCTGCTCTGCAGCTCCACTGGATGCTGTATCTTCACTGTGAGTTTATTTTTAGAGTCTCACCCAAGCTCCAGCTTCTTATTCTTTCCACAGCCCCGACTAAGTTATTTACCTTGCGAACTTCATCTGTGACGGAGGATCATGAAACCTACCTCCTCTGTCCAACACAAAAGACAGGCATCTGTGAAAAGCATTCTGCAAACCCTGTAGAGCACTGCACACATGTTAGTGATTACCCAGCACTTTACTTATTTACTCAACAGCAAACATTTATTGAGCACCTACTGTATATGGTGCTGGGGAGCTGGAGAGAAGAAATGAATGAGATGCCATCGTGCCCTCAAGGAAGAAGTATGTTGTCGTGGCTAAGAGCACAAACAGTAGAGTCAGAAACACCTGGGTCTGTCCCTTATTCTGGCATTCATTTGTGCCCTGAGTTTTTTGTCTTCAATTGCAAAATGATGAAGATATCAATATTTACCTCAAAGCACTCTCGTAAGGTTTACACGAGATGATGCCTAGAAAGTGCAGTGCCTGACAGATGGGAAATATTAAATAGGACCATGGTAATTAAGTAGTGTTCAGAAACAGTAGAAGTTCTGTTAATGTCTGTTGAGAAAAAGAACAAAGAGCATCGCGTGCACTTGAATGAATGTGAGCAAAGGTCCTGGCTTCCACGAGGGATCTGGCCAAGCTGAATTCCACAGGAGCTAAGATGAAGCCCACGGGCTGAGACCCAGAAAAGGGCTGAGCAGCTCTAGATTCTTCACTGCAGAAGCACCCCTCAGGGGTCAGAAGCCCTCAAAGCCACAGGACATTCTTGGCCCCACCATGGTGCATAAGAAAACATGCTTCTAGCCAGCACTCCCTTCTTGCGTAAGCAAGGGTTAACATGAGAAGTGAGAAATGAGAAGTGAACATATGGAATGCCAATGTAATACAGAAACGTGGGATTAAACAACTCAGTGGCACAGGAACAGCCACCCTCCAGGCTCCAACACTCTGTTGGGCTCCCTCTTTCTCTCTCTGCTGTATTGGCGGTTACTGCAGGTTCCAGCTCTAGAAAACAAGCTTCCATGCAGAGTTGAGGTCGTGTGTGGGTGACCCCAGGGCTTTGGAGTCAGGAAGATCAAGGTTTGAATTCTGGCACCCCACTTTCCCTCTGCAAGATGATGGCAAGACACATCACCCCCTGAGCTCAGATTCCTTATTTGTGAAGTGGGAATGATACCATCTTTCCCACCAGGTTTGGTTGTGTTATTATGAATGGCTAACATCTATTGAGGACCCTTTTTGTACGTTTCCTGCATCCACTCAATTAACACTGACAATAACTCTATTATGTTTGTTATCATCCCCATTTGACACATTAGGAAACTGAAGTTCAAAGAGGTTAGTTACATCACTTGGTCATAGCAGGTGAGGAGCTGAGCTGGGATCTGAACTCAGGTCTATCAGACGCTAACACACATGCTCTCTCCACTTCACTACTGGAAGACATTTGGCTCATATTTCCTCCACTTCTAATACCTCTAAATCTGGGGAGACACGGGGGTGGGGGGTGAGGGTGGGGGAAGAAAGCCATTTTTTTATTACCAATTTGAATAATTAAATTTGGCAGCAGAAAGCTCAGTATCGGAAATACATTTCACCACCCCATTGCTGAATCTGTTTAGTGTATTTTGAACCAGCTTAGCTCTGCTGGTAAGGAAATGGAGCAGGGGTTTAAATTTGAAAGTAGCAATGAAGGGTCACATCTATATGTTGTTCATGGAAGTCTGCATTCAACCCTGGCTTCCCACAGGAGTCGTGGGGAGGTCACCCTCACCTCTGAACTCATCCGGGGCTCTTTAAAGGCAAGAACAGCAAGAGAGAAGGGCATGAAGGAAGACTTGAAGAAAGCTTTGCGTCTCAAGCCATTTATTTCCATAACAAGCACGTTTCATCTTCAAAGCCCTTTACAAGCCATAATTAATCTTCACAACACCTTAGTGAGGTGGGTGCATGGCATTACCCGGGTTTTATAGGCCAAGGTGGCCCAGGGGAGGCCTTTGGATGGTCTGGCAGGCCAGCCTCAGATTTCCCAATCCCAAACCAGGCCCACTTGATTAATCTTCAGAAAATGTTTCCTGATGTGAAGAAAGGTGGGTAGGAAGAAGAGGGACACATGCAGAACGTAAGCCCTGGTTTTGTTGTCATTTAAATATGTTTCATTTTATTGGGATAATACACTGCTGGTTAATTTCATTTAAATAACCATGGGTAATAGTAACTCCTATTTGTATATGTATATTCAGCATTTCCAAGGGCCTTTTGTATGCAGTATCCCGAGTGATCCTTACAACAGTCATTTCAGTGAACACACATTTATTGAGTACCTACTTTGTGCCAGGCTCTGAGAGGCCTGGGGATGGAGTAGGGAGGCCTGCCCCCATTGGGTGTGCAGGAGTACAAGCAGCCCTACAAGGGAGGGTTGCTGTTATTTCTCCTGCCCCTCTTTCTTTTTAACAGATGATAAACCTGAGGCTTAAGTTCGTACACCGAGTGGGTGGTAGAAGTTGAACTCAGTCCAGGTTTGATTGACTGCCCTGCTTCTGTTCTAACCAAGTACAAGGATGCTCATCACAGTGTGGTTTAAAATGGCAAAGAATTGGGAACAACCTGTATGTCCATCAGTAAGGAAAATGGATACGTAAAATGTGGGAAATGCATGAGATGAAAATATTACACCAAAGGGAACGACTTCCATTTCCTTACGGATAATGTCAAAAGAAGAAAGTAAGAAGCAGGATTAGATGTACAATGATAGCACTTCCATAGAATTTTAGAAGCACGCTCAGAGCAACACTATATATTTACATACATGTGAATAAAGATACAGAAGACGGCTTGAAAGAACACAGGCTAGATACACAAAGGTGGGTGCCTCGGGGAGAGGGGCAGGGTCATGAATGAAGGGTAGCAGTGGGAGTCATCCTAGTCAAAGGCAGTGGGCTGCCATAAATCAAAGCACCTGACGGAACAGACTCAATTCCCGTATGTACCCTTTTAGGGTCTCTCGAAAACCAGTAACATCCCAAGACACACACACCGTCTGCTCTTTTACAGGCTATATTCTCTCCCCTCAATCTCAGTGTTGCAATTGCCTGTCGAACTTGAACCAGCCAAAAATCTAAATGAAAAACAGGAACAAAAAGAGCAAAATTTAAAACCAACTCGAGAAGTGAACAGTGTCTGTTTGGGCTGCAAGTGGGTGCTGTCGGGTGTGTGTGACAGCCGTCATGGAGCAGAGACCAGTAGCAGCTGAGCTGTGAGCCCTTCTGCGGCTGGGCCCATCCTGCGGGCCAGGTCAGCCACGATGCCACCGAAGCCAGGGGGCAGCAGGGGGAAATCGTGGTTGGAGGGTGCCCACAGAACCTTGCTTATCGACTTCTCAAAGCCACACTTGCCTGCTTCCTTGTTGGGTTCCTGCCACGACATGATCGATTCTTACAGATATGTTTTCTAGAAGTTGAGTTGTGCCAGGCAAACCATGCCAAAGCAGCCTCATTTCAATGTGTGGTCGGGGTGGATTGGGGGAGGCTGTAGGCAGAGTGCTTCTGGATCCCAGCAAGCCGCTTGGAGGACTGTCTCGCCTACCTGGACCTCCCTAAAACACAAGTCTGACCTGGCCCTCCTCCGCTAGAACCTACAACTCCACATTGCCCATTGGACAGATTGGGAACTCCTCAGCTGTGCATGTTAGGCCTTCGATGATCTGGTCTCTACCATACTTGGCAGCCTCCTAGCCTGGTGCTCTCCCCGGCCCTCTCTTTCCCAACCGTACTGATGCATTGCAGTTCCACAGTGCCTCCTCACTCCCCTTCCTCCAGGATCTCACCTAGGCCGCCACTGCCCCCCCTCCCCCGCTCTGGGAACGGGAACACTGCCCTTCCCTGCCTTGTTCCCATGGGTCACCTGCCCTCCGCTTCTGGCTCAGCAGAAGTGCTGCTTCCCCACAAAATTTTCTTCCCAGACCTCTCCCCTTCTCCTACTCCACCCAGTCAAGAATTGACACATCAACTCAATCAGTTACTTCACATGAAATGCTTAGCACAATAAGCATTTGGGCTGCATGTGCCCTGAAATTCAGAATTTTTCAGATTTTGTAAAATATATATAAAGCTCAGACACCATAGTTTATAGAAGAGCTTGAGCAGAGTACGGAGCAGGTACTCACAGCAAAACTCATTCATGTTTCTGCAGGAACTGCATGAGTAGTCACACACTAAATGAAGAACTATAAATAGCTTCATGTCAGGTGAGGTAAGGTTTTGCCACTAAACTTCTGGAAGAAAATGTTGGCTTGTTGCTGTTGATTTTCGGGGCATTTAGGATTTTGGAATCGTGGGCCCGGATAATGATGATGATGACGATGAGAGTGATGATGGTTCCATCTCTTGTTCCACTGATGTAAAAACAACAATCTTTAGGACTAATACAAGCACTCGATATTCACTAAGAATTACGCAAAGCAACTGACATAAGTGATCTCATCCTTCTGCTGCCGTGAAGGATGAAAGAGGCTGCCTAACCCGCCCTAGTAAGTGGAAGGGCAGGGACTTGAACTCGCAGGCTTTCTGATGCCACAGCACACACTCTAAGCCCCACCTAGAACTGCAGTTCATTGCTGCCCTTTCCATCAGGGTACTTTTTTTTTTTTTTAAGATTTTATTTATTTATTTGACAGAGATAGAGACAGCCAGCGAGAGAGGGAACACAAGCAGGGGGAGTGGGAGAGGAAGAAGCAGGCTCACAGCGGAGGAGCCTCCATCAGGGTACTTTTATCTCCTTTTGCTGCAGTTCATTCTTTATGGGTTTCTCTCTCCAACTTGGCTGGGAGTTCCTCAAGTGTGGGAGCTGGAGCTGATCCCTCTCTGCTGTGAATGAATGAATGAATGCAATTCCTATGCACAGGATGGTGAAATGCGGGGAGCTTGCTAGGACTCCCTTGGCTGGCTGTGTCGCGTGTGAATGAGAGATGGGGCGCCTGGGTGGCACAGCGGTTGGGCGTCTGCCTTCGACTCAGGGCCTGATCCCAGTGTTATGGGATCGAGCCCCACATCAGGTTCCTCCGCTAGGAGCCTGCTTCTTCCTCTCCCACTCCCCCTGCTTGTGTTCCCTCTCTCGCTGGCTGTCTCTATCTCTGTCGAATAAGTAAATAAAATCTTAAAAAAAAAAAAAAAAAAAAGAAATGCATGCACCAACCATGTTTGCACACCTGACTGCTCAGGGTCCTGGAGTCAGACAAAGTCAAGCTGGAGTCCGGACTCTGCCATCAGGGGGTTCACAGTCTAAGAGGAGAGACAGGACACATCTCTGTGCCACTGTAACATGAGATTAAGGTAAGAAAAACATCCCATTGGGAACTCAAGGGTGGAGAGCCAATCCCACTGGGGATCCCAGAGGGCCTCACGGATGTATCCATTAGCTATTTTTGCCTAACAAACTATCCCAAACCTTAGTGACTAAAACAATTTCTTTAGCTCTTGAGTCTATGGGTCAGCTGAGCAGTTCTGCTGATCCAAACCAGCTTTGGCTGACTCCCTACCTGCTCCCCCAAGACAACCATTTTCCTGACCTCTAACATTATAGATTCACTTCGCTTGTTTTCGAACTTGACCCAGATGGAATCTGGCTTCCTTCACTCAACAGTCTGTTTGTAAGATTTATTCATGTTTTGCTTGTAGCAATGATGTATTCTTTCTTGTTGGTCTATAGTAGTTCCTTATATAGAGCTTTCACAATCTACTTACCCATTCAATTCCTAACGGATATTTGGGTCATTTCTAGTTGGTCGAATATGAAAAAAGTTGCTATGACTTTTCTTTTATGGTGGCATAATGGACATATTTACCATTTTTGCCACGTTTAAGTGTACAGTTTGTGTCATTAAGTACATTTGCATAGTTGCACAACCATCATATTATTCATTTCCAGAATTTTTTTTCTTCCCAAACTGGCACTCTGTGCCCATTAAAAAATAACTCCCCACTCTCACCTCCCCAGTCTCCAGTAATCATTATTCTACTTTATGTCTTTGAGTCTAACATTCTTGTACTTATATTTTGGTGCATATGTGCCCACCTTTCTATTACTAAATAATAACGGCTATGTTAAGTGTACATGTGATCAGCTTTTGAAGATAATGCCAATAGTTTTCCAAAACAGTTGTGCCCACTTATACTCCCACCGGCAGAACACGAGAGTTCATTGCTCCACATCCTCACCAAGACTTGACAGTGTCAGATCTTTTTAAACAGATTTATTTACTGGGGTGCCTGAGTTGCTCAGTTAAGTGTCTGCCTTTGGCTCAGATCATGATCTCAGGGTCCTGGGATCAAGCCCCACGTCGGGCTTCCTGCTCATTGGGGAGTCTGCGTCTTCCTCTCCCTCTGCCCCTCTCTGCCACTCATGCACTCTCTCTCTCTCAAATAAATAAATAAAATCTTTTAAAAAATAAATAAATATTTATGTATTTATTTATTTATTTTAGAGGAGAGAGACAATGCACCTGTTGTGGGGAAGGAGGGATAGAAGGAGAGAATCTCAAGCAGACTCCACACTGAGCCCAGAGCCCAACACAGGGCTCAATTCCAGGACCCTGAGATCATGACCCCAGCCAAAATCAAGAGTCAGATGCTTAACTGACTGAGCCACCTGGTGCCCCAACAGTGTTAGATTTTTATTTTATTTTATTTTATTTTATTTATTTTTTAAAGATTTTATTTATTTATTTGACAGCGAGACAGCCAGTGAGAGAGGGAACATAAGCAGGGGGAGTGGGAGAGGAAGAAGCAGTCTTCCAGCGGAGGAGCCTGATGTGGGGCTTGATCCCAGAACGCCGGGATCACACCCTGAGCCGAAGGCAGATGCTTAATGACTGTGCTATCCAGGCGCTCCTAGATTTTTAAATCTTAGCCATTCAGATGGGTGTGGGATGGTGTCTCGCTATGATGGTGATTTCCACCTCCATGATTTCTTTTTTTGTTTTAAGATTTAAAAAAAAAAATTTTAAGTAATCTCTATGCCTAATGTGGGGCTCAAACTCACAACCCCAAGATCGAAAGTTGCATGCTTCACCGACTGAGCGGGTCAGGTGCCCCCCCCCCCGCGATTTTTAATGATGCTGAGTACCTTGTCATATGTTTATTGGCCATTTGGATTTCTACTTTTGTTAAGCGTCCTGTTAAGGTTTTGGCCCAGTTTTCTATGGGATAATCCGTCTTTTTCATGTTGATTTGTAGAGCTCTTTTTATACACTAGATAGAAGTTCCTCATTAGATAAATGCATTACAAGTACTCTCAGTTTGTGGCTTGCCTTTTACTTTCTTCATGTTGTGTTTTGATAAACAGAAGTTCTTCATTTTAGTGACGTTCAATTTATCAATATTTTCCTGTATGGTGAAAGTTTTTGTGTCCTGTTTAAAAAATCTTTGCTAACCCAAGGTCATGGAGATAGACTCCTTTGTTTTCGTGTAGAAGCTTCAGTGTTTTATCTTTCACATTTAGATCTGAATAAAAGCTCCTCTCCTCTGTGAATTTTCTGGCATCTCTGTGCCCAGCTTCCCTCTCTTGCCCCTCAGTATGCTCCATCACCGCCCCCCCTCCTTTCCCTGTCCTGGGTGATGGAGGAGGAAAGAGAGGATGTCCTCCTCTTCAGGTCAGCAAAGAAACTCAGGACCCAGGCTTCTGAACAAAGTGGGGAGGGAGCTGCTGGCTGGGCTGGTGACCATTACAGCTGTACCCGCTGTGCCTGCAGCCCATTTTAGGCTAGGAACTTCTCAGCGGGGAAACCAAGGCTGCTCTTCCTCAAAGAGATGCTCCTTTCCCACTCCAACCCAGTGGATCCCCCTACGGTGTGCAGAGCACTGGGCACATATTTTTTGCAGGTGCTATATAAACAGTTTGAGTCACTCAAAATCAGCAAATCAGCAAATCAGCATCATTTTGGCGGCCTAATCTCAAGGCTCTGCAAAATTTCACATTAGCCACCAGGAATCATTTGCTTGCTAGGCCGCCTTCCTGGAACCGCAGTCTGTCCAGCCCACGTAGGCACAAGTCCCAGATCTCTTCAGGCCTCTGATTAAGGGGGAGAAATGGATTCCATGGTCCACAGATTTCTAGCCTGAGCTCAGGGTATCCCAGGCAGATGACACAGCCAGTCTAACCAGTGTCAGCCACCAGAAGGGGGCTTAGAAAATGTCAAGGCTATTCCAAAGCATGGGGACCTGCTGAGGACAGCCACAGAGGAGAGTCCAGGGAGAGTTCTGGGTACCATCACACCAGAGGGAGATCAGGGTACCCCGGTAGGCTTTTGCTGATCAAAGCTTCACAGTTCAGTTTCTCTCTCCTGCTTACTTTCCCCTGGATTCTGTGTCACCCGAAAGTCCCATTGTCCAGCTGAATTCTTGGGCTTCTTGCTTTCTAGCTCCTAAGAAGTCACAGCCTTATTTCTGTTTCTCCTTGGGGTACACATTGCCTATTCCCTCCCCTCCCCTTCTCTCCATCCCACCTTCTTTTTCTTCTTTCATCCTCCATCACTCTCTCTCTCTCTTCTCCTTTCTTTCCCTCCTCATTTATCTGTCCTGCTTCCCCTCTGCTCTCCTCCTCCTCCCCCCACCAGACACACACACTCACACACGCACGCATTGAGCCCTGCGGCCCCCAGAGCCCTCCCGGCTCAGCCCTTCTCCCGGGCAGGCGGGCAGGCGGGCAGGCGTGCAGACCATATGTGGTGCCAGGAACAAGTAGAGCCTGGCGGATGTGGCGTGGCAGCCTGGTAACCATTTGTTTTCACCTGGTCCTCACGCTGCTAACATGTTGGAGCATCTCCATGCTTTAACCCTCTTATTGCCAGTCGCGCAGTCTTGGAGAAAAAGAGACAGAAGAGAGGAGAGTATGGGACAGCCTTTGAGGGGCCCCCATTTATTTATCCACTCGTTCACTCAGCAACCACTGACCAAACCTTCCCCTGCCTTCTGCAGGGCCTGGCTGGGCTCAGGGGAGACAGAGGTGAAACAGGCTCAGCCCAGCCTGAGAGGAGCAGCTCATAGGCTAAGGAGGGAGACACACAGAAAAAGAGTTCAAATCCAGCCTGATACACACGGCAATGGAGGAAGGAGGAGGCACTAGACACCAAGGGGGGCACCTGACCCGGTTTCTGGGTCAGCGAGCCTTGCTGGAGGAGATGTTGCCAAAGCTGAGATGTGGAGGTCAATGTGAAGGAGAAGTAGCAGCTAGCTGGGTGAGGAAGGCAGACAGAACATTCTAGGCAAAAGAAACAGCAGATGGAAAGTCATAGAAGCTTAAGAGAGCTTCCAGGAAACTGTTCAGAATGGCAGTGGTGTGTGTGTGTGTGTGTGTGTGTGTGTTTGGAGTGGGGGTGGAGGATATGGTAGGAAATGAGTCTGGACAGGAAGGCAAGGGCCAGGTCAGAGGACCTGGAATGACAGGCTAAACAGCCACTACTTTATTTCAAAGGCCATTAAGAGAGAGTGGTAGAGTCAGGTCTGTGCTTCAAAAGATCCCCATGGCTTCAGGGTACAGGAGGAATGGGAGGGAAAGGGGAAGCAGGGTGGGCAGAGAGGGGGAGCTTCTGCCTCTGTCTGGTGCCCCTGCCCTCCAGTGGGGACCGTGGGCCCCCTTCCATCAGCCTCTGCCTCTACCTCAGGCTTGTGTGCCAGAGACAAGCTCATTGGCCTTCAGGGCTCAGCCCACAACCCACTAGGCTCCCGGACTTGTCTCGACCAGCGTGGGCGGTGGGGGAGGGGCACAGCAGCCCTGTCCCTGGAGCAGGTGGGGCTCAGGAGCAGTCTGGCCCCTCTGATACCCATGCACCTGGGGGAAGCTCTGAGGCCCCAGGTGCCCCCTCGGCTCCCCTCTTACCCACCCACCTACTGGCTGAGAGTCAGCTTGGTGGGAACACCTCAACGTCTGGATTCAGACCACAGAAGGACCTGGGTAGTGGTATGATGTATTGTAGGGGCTTACGAGTTAACCCAGGCGAAGGGCTTACAATAGTGCCTGGTATATAATAAACTCACAATATTATCTTCCTACTTGAGCGTTTCTCACACGAATTGTATTTGTCGTCTGGTTTGAAGCTGGCTACGGAAACCAAAACCCGTTGAATAGTGCCCTGAGACCCAGTTTGAGTGCAAGCAGCCCTCAGCCTCCATATACTCCAACAAAGTATGGCTATGGAAGCGTGCCTGGCGGGATTACGCCTACGACATTTCACAATCAAGGCTATCTGGGGAGTGAGATGGGGATTTTGTTCGGTGAATTGTTCAGCTGATTTTCACACTGGGCGACAGCCATGAGTCACTTCTAGGTTGGAGTAGGTCACTCATTTATTCAATCAACAAACTCGATACTTTCTCTGTGGTGGAGGCAGATGCTGAGGGAAGCACACGGAAATTACCACTTCTTATCAACACGCAGACGTGTTATTGGATTTTCCTAGGTGGATGATGTAAGCAAACTCCACTTCCTGGTGAGAAGAGCCAAGAGCAAAACTGTGTCTCCTCTTCCAACAAATCCATATGAGGCTTCCAGGTCTGGCAAAAGCATTCCCCCTATTTAGAACCACCAAGTAGAGCTTTCCAAGAAAATTCTAATGTAGCGTTTCACCTAATCTGCAAACGACCCTGTGAGGGAGAGATGATTATATCCTTCCCACAGAAGAGGAAACTGAGACCCAATGATCCACACAGGCCTCCAGCTACAGGATAGCAGAGGCAGGATTAGAACCCACTTCTCCCCAGCATTGAAGCTCACATTCCATTCACTGTACCATACTGAACTTCATGGACCTTTCCACTCCCTAATTACTGTGCTTCTAGGCTCAGGGGGAAGGAAATTGTGCCTTCCAGAAGAAAGATTCCACTCTCTGAATAAGCCTTGATTCTGGATGGCTGGAGAGTCTCAAGAATGACCAGCATCAGATTCCCCCACACACAATTCTTTATTTTTGCTTTTTACCAAGGTAATGTGTGTCTATTTTTAGCAATTCAAACATTATCGGAATGTTTAAAAAGTGAAAGTCACAGGTATTCCCCTCCCCCCAAATAACAGCTGTTAACAATATGGAACATATTCTCCCAGTCTCTTCCCCTTGCAAATATGAATAACACACACAAATAACATATTAATTGTTAGTATTACAGAAATTAAGTATAGCATACACCTTTTAAGAAAATTTAACACCATACCGAGGACACCTTTCACTGTCGGCTCACTTAATATGCCTCATTCTTTTTACTAGATTGCTGTAGACTCTATGTGCCCCCCCCCCAAATTCATAGGGTGGAAGCCTAATCCCCGTTGTGAGGTGAACCTTTGAGAGGTAATGAAGGCATGAGGCTAGGGCTCTAATAAATGGGATTCGTGCCCCTATAAAAGGGACCCCAGAGAGCTCCCTCACCCCTTCTGCCATGTCCAGACACAGCAAGAAGACAGTACTCTGCGAACCCGAAAGTGGGCCTTCACCAGACACCGAATGTACCAGCACCCAGAACTGTGAGAAAGAAATGTCTGTTGTTTATAAGTCACTCAGTCTGTGGTATTTTTGTTACAGCAGCCCTAACGGACTAAGACATGGGTGCACGAGAATCCAAAGCACAGATGGAGCACAGTTCCCCTCCCACTACCCTGTGGATAGAGATTTGGGCTGCTGCCTTTCTTCATCCACAAAATCGTTGCTTGCACCTTGACCCGCCGTGCCTTGCGCTACTCACGGAAAGTACTTGGTATCCTCTCAACTAAGGATTTCTGTGAATGGCTATTCAACATTTCTCTCCCCAACTAAGCTCTGAGACATTTAAGGCATCCTAAGGGATCATGACTGTGTGTTCATGAAAATATCCTCAGTGCCTAGTTCGGTGCCTTGCCCATAATAGGACCTCAATAGTTCATGCGGTAGAAACAAGCAAAGGAGCAACTTCCTGTTTGGATCAATGCACACTTGTGTTGGCTTCTGCCGGCCACACTCCTAAGGTCACAGGATATGCACTTTCAAAGCATGTTTATAGGCTGCAAAGTTTTCCTCTGGAAAAACTGAACCAATGCGAGGGAACGAGAGAGCTCATTTCCCCACAACGCAAGGAAGACACTTTTGGGGGGATATGGGAGTCTAGTCTGTTCCACTTAGTTGCATTCAGGGTATGGGGAAGCCAGGGACGAATCTTCCCCATGCTACCCTTGTGCAGCTCTCACCTGAGAGAAGAAAGCAAGTATGAAGCTTCTCGGCCCCCGTCAGGGAGTCATCCCCCTCCCGGACCCCGGCACATGCAGCCCCGCTCACCACCCTGCCGGCAGCCCCTTGGCCTCCAGCTGCCTGGCAGCCAACAGTGAAAGAAGCGGCCTTTGAAGTTCTGTGACTGCCCTGCCAGCTTTGGTACGGCTGCCCCGCGCCCTCTTCTGAGAGGAACAACAGGGGCAACACCCAGTCTTGCTTTAATACTGGGGATTACGCCACAGCTGCACGGGGCTGGGAGCTCCGGCAGCAGCACAGCCTGGAGCCAGGGGTGAGGTGAGTCAGGACATGGCCCGCTGGACTTCTCTGCTCGGTGCCAGACTTTCTTCTGACCTGAGGGATGGCTCCATGGGGTTTCATGAGTGTGCGTGTTGAGAATGTCATCGTCCCAGGTGTGCAGACATCTCGCGGCCTGCTCTGCCCAGCGCACACCCCCAACCTCTAAGGAGGGTTAAGGCCCGCGGCTTGGATGGCAGGCAGGAAGCAGCTGAATGCCCTCCTCCTTCAGGCTGCACCAGTCTTAGATAAGGTGTCGCATTTTACCCTTCCCTTGTTCATTCAGCAGATATGAATTGAGCACGTATTATGTGCCAGGCACGATTCAGGGCTCCGGTAACAGCACCTGGGATTAGGCCAGATAAGGCCCCTGCTCTTGTGAACTTTGTATTTTAGAAGGAAGGAGCAGACCATAGGAGCATCAACAAATCAATGAGCTAAATAATATCAGATGCAAAGGGTTTTGAACAGAATAAAACACAGAGTGCTCTAAAGAGAGCAGTGGAGAGTTCCTTTGGACTAGGTGGTCAGGGAAGGCTTCCTGGAAGAGGTAGCATTTGAGCTGGGGCTAGAATGAGGAGAGGGAACCAGCCCAGGGATGAACTGGAAATACAGTGCTCCAGAAGGAGGGCATGACAGGTGCCAAAGCCCAGTGAACTTGCTGCTTTGGTTGTCTGAAAGATGAACAGAACCGGACATGGTGGGTCAGGGTCAGATCAGGCAGGGCCTTGTAGGCTGGGGAAAGGGGTTTGGATTTTCTTTTATTTTTTAAAAGATTTTATTGTTAAGTAATCTCTACACCCAATGTGGGGCTTGAACTCACAATCCCGAGATCAAGAGTTGTGTGCTCTACTGACTGAGCCAGCCAGACACCCTTGGGTTTTATTTTATTTTAAATGCGGTGGGAAGTCATTTCCTACCCTGTATGCAACTTATTATTAGACATTGACTCCTTTACTCATTCATTCAATTAGTCAGTTGGCCAGTCAGTTAACGATCCTTTTCTGAAGACAAGCACAGGGAACGAGGATATAGAGATGAATGAGAGACAGTCCTAGCCCTTGCAAAGCTTATGGCCTAGTGGGCGAATACAGTGTGAACACAGGTACTTACAGGCCAAAAGGATAAGCAGAGGAATATTCAAGGTTCTGGGAACCCAGAGCAGGGAGCATTTGTCTCTGAAGTGGGGGGATCAGGGTAAATCTCCAAGAACATATGATATATTTGAGCTGAATCTTGAAACACCAAGCACTATGCTGGCACATGGAGGTGCTCAGTATACATTTAGGAAATGAAAGAAGGAAAGGGAGGGAGGAAGAGAGGGAAGAAGGAAGGATGGGAATTTGCCAAGTGCTAAAGAGAGACAGGGCAGAAGGAACTGTGTGTGCAGACTTTTGGCAACATAACAGTGTGAAGAAGGAGTAATTGAGCCTGCTAGGAGTCCCCAGGGACACCTCAGAGGTAACCTGGGGGCAGAGCACTTCCCACCCCCTATTCTGGAGTTCCTACCATGCATGCCACATAGTAGGTGCACAGTAAATGTTGATGGGTGTGGTGGTATTTAACGCTACTTGCTAAATATTTCCCTCTCTCAGCCTTCAAGGCACATGCTAGGATCACCCTTCCTTGCCAATATGTAAAATTAGGTATGGTTATGTGACTTGTCTTGGCCCCTGAAATATGAGCAGAAATGACGTGAGTCACCTCTGAACAGAAGCTTTAAGAGCTAGCGAGCAATTTACGGTGTTGGCTTTTCTCTGCCTCAGCAATCATAGAAGCACAGAGAAGGAGCCTTCCTCAGCTTGGTTCCCTGAGGGAGAACAATGTCGAGAAGAGGTCCCCAGCCATCCTGCAGTGGGCACACAGGAGTCACTGAAAATCAGGGGTGGTTGTTATCACAGCAGAGCCCATACTCTCCTGGCTTCTGGAATCAATAAGGAAGTTGAGCGGAGCTAAGGGAAGGTTTCTGAGTTCAGACAGGGGCACAAGGTCCCTTCAGAAGTTATGAGTGGGATGAAGCTGTCAAAGAATGACTCATCCTGAAGCCCATTAAAAATATTTCTTGAAAAAGAATCTTGGGGCCTCGCTCTTAATTTAGCCAGTCAGAGGGAACTGGAATCTCCCTCTGGCCGTGCTGCCCTCTCCCGCAGCCTTTTGCTTCTCTTCTTTCCCAGGACATATTGAGACTTCCATGACCACATTCGTGGCCTTTGCCCATCCTGTTGGGTCATTTGTTCTTTTCCAAGCGTTTCTTGTGACCTAGTCTGTACTAGGCCCTGTGCTAGGGACAGAGGGATAGAGATGTAGGTGGAGATACAGGTAGAGATGAGAGATAGAGGCAGGAGGAGAGAGAGAGCAGGTGTTCCAGCAGGAGAGACTGAATTGGCTTCCCTGATGATCTAAACTAAGTACTGAAGAATGGGTCAGAGTTCACCAAATAGGAAAAAAGCAGGAAGGGTATCTCAGGCAGCTGGATCAGCATGCACGCAATGGCACGGGGCTATGGAAGAGCAGTGAGGCTCTCCGGTGGGGCTGGGTGGCAGGGGGTGGGAATGGGGGGTGGAGGATGAAGCGTGGAGAGCTTGGGAAAAGCCTTGCATGCCAGGCAAGGATTTGGACTTTATGCTAACATCAGTAGGGAGCCAGCAAAGGTCTTTGGGCCAAGGGACCGGGTGAGAGCTGAGCGTGGCTGTGAGAAGTACCTCCTGGGGGTCCCCCAGCCTCCTCTTTCCACCTTGGTCTCTGTCAGTGCAGCCCCCAAAGAGACCAGTCCCTGCGGTGTCTCCAGTCTCTCCTGCAAGAGACTTAGTGACCTCCTGCAGACCCCACTACCTGCCTTTCAGATTATAACAAAGCCCAGCCTTTGCCCAGCTGATAGGATCTTTGCTCCCCTCCCTTTATCTAGACAGGGGCTTTTTAAACCAACAGAAAATCTTGACAGCTATGAATAAAGGCTCTAGAGCCCACAGACCCAGATTCAAGCCCTAGTCCACCAGTTTCCAGCTAGATGACTTTGGTAAGTGAAGTAACCTCTATGAACCTCAATGTCTTCATCTGTGATGTGGGACTGACAACTGTATCTATCTCTGGATGCTGTAAAGACAAATAGTCCAAGGAAAGAACTTAGCAAGTTGCCTGGCATACAGTAAGGGTCAACAAATGGTAGATGTGATTCTTATTGACAAAGCGTGACACCGTGGGGGACAAGAGTGATATTTAATGTGTGTGCAGAGCTGAGAGGGAGGGAGTGTTACATATTCCTGGCTATTTTGTAAACTTTTGGGACTGGTATAGCGGTGTGCAGACTAGCGATGTGGATGGAAGGCCTGCATCAGGGACATCTCCCTGAGCACAAGATCTTGTGTCTGTGTCACTCTGGCTATAAACTCTGGGACGGGGGATGCACAGCTTTGATGTGCAGCTGCAAAGGTCCACCTGCCCCTCCCTGAGATGGCCGGGAGTGCGTAAGTGATGACACCCCACCCATTTTGGAGGATGTCTTTAATAAGCGGTGTGGGAGATGCTGGGTATGTTCCAGAAAGTCCTGAAGGCTGCTTCTGGAATGAGACTGGTTAATGTGAGCACAAAACAGACTTGGAGGTTTGGTCACGCCCAAGTCCTTTGGCTAATTGGGATACATTTTTCCCTAAGGCCCAAAGAGGAAGGAGCTAGCCTTGGTGTGTGCCTACCATGTGTGGGTGCTTCCACACCCAGAATCTCACCCAAGCCCCTCAGCATCCTTGCAGGTCAGTCTCCTTGTCCCTGACTTAGAGTGAAAACTCAAGGCTCAGAAAGGGTCAGCCACCTGTCACACAGCTCCAAGGAGAAGAGCCAGAGAGGGAGCAAGGCCAACCTGACCCCAAACCCAGTGACATTTCTAGGAACTTAGGGGGATCATGTCTTACATGCCTTCTGGGGGTCTCCTCTGTCAAGTACAGTCCCATCCATGCTCTTCCCAGAGAGTAAATCTGGTGACGTCACCTTCTCGTCCTCACCTTCCGTCTGCTGAGAACCTTGCCATGGCCCCCTTGGCCTACAGCTCAAAGCTTCCTTAGGATGCCAGCTCCCCACATCCTTCGCTGGCCGGCGCCCACCCTCCCCCAGCCTCCTCCAGCCCCCAGCGGTGCCCAGTCCTTCTGACGGATTCACCATTCCTCAGTGGGGCCCCCGTGCCTTTGCGCCTGCTTCTCCCTCTGCCTGAGGCACATCCCTCCACCTATATCTCCACCTTTTCTCTCCTGGTGAAGCTCCAGCATCACCTCGTCTGGGAAGCCATCCTTGGGGCCTCCACCAGGACCCCCCGACCCCAGCTCTGTCATTGTCTATTAGGGGCTTTTCTCCCCCATGGGGCCATAAAGTCTTTCAAGGCCTCAAACTTCTGGGTCCAGAGCTCACAGATTTTTTTTTTAAAGATTTTATTTATTTATGTGACAGAGATACAGCCAGCCAGAGAGGGAACACAGCAGGGGAGTGGGAGAGGAAGAAGCAGGCTCGTAGCAGAGGAGCCTGATGTGGGGCTCGATCCCATAACGCCGGGATCACGCCCTGAGCCGAAGGCAGATGCTTAACCGCTGTGCCACCCAGGCGCCCCAGGACCACAGCTTCTTAATCCAGTCATCTGTTGAAGAGCATCTTGGCTCCTTCCACGATTTAGCTATTGTGGACAATGCTGCTATGAACATTGGGGTGCATATGGCCCTTCTCTTCACTACATCTGTATCTTTGGGGTGAACACCCAGTAGTGCAATGGCTGGGTCATAGGGTAAGGAGCTCACAGATTTCTTAAGCAGACATTCATCTCTGCTCATATCATTTTTCCCCTCAACAAAGGAGGCTTGAGGGCTATGGCGAGACCACATTTACCCAGGAGTACGGCACCTACCATTCACTAAGGCCCCTCTAGGACCCAGGTGCTGTGCCAATCCTTTCCGTAGAATCCCTCATTGATTCCACACACTTTGTGAGGAAGAGCTTTTTATTATGCCCATTTTACCCATGAGAAAACTGAGTCCCCGAGAGCTTGAGCATCTCACCTAAGGCCTCTCCCGCTGCTTAGTGACAAATCCCAGATTGTTAAGTAAGTCCGAAGGTATTCCTTTCAATATTTATTCAGTCATTCAAAATTCACTGCTCTGGGCCAAGGGTTGTTTGAGGCACTGGGGACACAACCACGAACACTAGATAAGGTCTGTGTGACTGTGAGTGGTGTATGAGTGTGTGAACGTGTGTGTAGGAATGAGTATATATGTATGAGTATCGAGGAGTGTATGTGTGGTGCAGGTTGCAGGTGGTGCCCAGGGTGAGAATCAGGGAGGGCTTCCTGGAAGAAGTGATGTGTAAGCTGAGACCTAGGAATAAGTAGCGATTTGGTCAGCAAAGATAGGGCTTGGAGGCATCTCTGGGAGGGGAGCAGGAGAGGTGAAGGCCTGGGGAGAGAAAGAGCACAGTGACTTGGGGGAACGGGGGAAGAAAGAGGGTAGAGGCTGCTGAGACATGAGGCTGCAGAAGGCCGCAGGGGTCTGAGCGTGGAGGACCATCCCAAGAAAAGCCACCTTCATAGGTTTTTAATGACTTAATCAGTTCAGTGCCCTACAGAGCAGGGCAGAGGATTTCCGCAGGTTCAATGCCAAAAGGATTTCCTGTGCCCACAGCCCTGCTGCGTGTTCCTTTACTGGAAGACCAGAGAGGGGGCATGCAGAGGCTGGGAGGGAAGCAGCCCCAGCTCTCAGAAAGCTCCAAAGCAGAGGGGAGTGTCTGCTGGGTCCTAGGCCAGAAGCCAGAAGTTGGGTTTGGACCTTGGGAAAGGATTTGCTGTGTGGGTCTAGGCAAGCTGCTTTACCTCTCTGAGCCAAAAGTTATTCCGTGTGAAATAGACAAATTCCCATGAAGGTGCCCTAGAAATGCTTGCCCCTTTATTTCCTCCTGGAGAAAGGAGCTTATTTTGCCCAAGAGGGCCAACTTAGGATAGAATAAAACATTTATTGGACATGCTCTGATTCCTCGCAACTCCCAGCAGGCAGTAAAACACAGGGAGGAGAAGCTGTCCCAGGGAATTTCTAAGATAAAAGGGTGTCCGCCAGAAGGATGGACTCCCTACCAGCCTCTTAGACTCTCTGCCAGACTCTGGGCTGCCTCTCCACCCTGCCCAGAGGTCAGGTCTGCCAAGGGCTTTGGCATTTTCACTCTGGCTCTGCACCAAAAGGAGTCTGACAAGGGGTACTCTGCCACTTAGGCTGCTCTGCGGGGCAAGACACTTGCATGTGCACAGCGGTGAGGAGCGTGGGCACAAGCCACTTCCTAACTGTGAGGCCTGGGGTGTGTCTCTGTAAGACTCAGTTTCCTCATGTGAAAAATGGGAGAAATAATTACCACTGTGATGGTTGCAAAGGACTAAGTAGATGATGGATGGAGTGCAGTTAGCATAGCACCCAGCACACGGCGAGCACTGGAGGAAGGTTACGGCGGGGCACGTTGTTCTTGTTTTTCCGCCTTTGCTTTTTGTCTAGGGAGACTTTCCATTAGAAATGGGGGGGTGTGTGTGCCTGGGTGGCTCAGTCGTTAAGTGTCTCCCTTCAGCTCAGGGCGTGATCCCAGAGTCCTGGGATCGAGCCCCACATTGGGCTCCTTGCTCTGCTGGGAGCTTGGTCCTTCCTTTCCCTCTCCCCCCGCTTGTGTTCCCTCTCTCGCTGGAGGTCTCTCTCTCCGTCAAATAAATAAATAAAATATTAAAAAAAAAGATCTTTCTCTCTCTCTCTCAAATAAATAAACAAATCTTAAAATATATAAATAAGTAAAATCTTTTTTAAAAAAGATAGGGGCAACATCAGCTTTGGGTTTTTTTACTGGGGGTAAAACATGCATAATGTAAAATGTATCATTTTAACCATTTTAAGTGTACAGTTCAGCGATATCAAGCACATTCATACTGCTGTGCAACCCTCACCACCATCCATGTTCACTTTTTCATCTTCCCAATCTTAAGCTCTGTTCACGTGAGGAAGTAACTCCCCATTTCCCAGCCCCCCAATCCTTGGTGACCACCATTCTGTTTTTCATCTCTAGGAATTTGCCCATTCGAGGTACCTTCTGTAAGTGGAATCATACAGTATTTGTCCTTTCGTGTGATGGCTTGTGTCACTCAGCACAGTGTCCTCAAGGCTCCTCCATGTCGCAGCAGGTGTCCAAATCTCCCTCCTTTTTAAGGCTGAACAGTATTTCTCTGCATGTAAAGACCACATTTTGCTTATCCTTTCACTTGTCAATGGACGCTTGCGTTGCTTTTACCGTTTGGCTATTGTCAGTAATGCTGCTATGAACATGGGGGTTCAGATAACTGTCTGAGCCTCTGCTTTCAATTCTTTTAGGCATAAGCCTAGGAGTGGAATTGCTGGCTCACATGGTAATTCTATGTCTCATTTTTATGTTGTGTGTTTTCAAGTCTCCGTTTCTTCTGTGTCAACAGGGACTTCATTCACTTCATTCACGCCCGGCACAGAGTGAATACAGGCTCTGCCCAGCACCAGGCTTTAGCACCCAACCCCAGGTTCCTGTGGGCCACGCCGACCTCCACGGTGACGGTGTAGCTGGGGTGTTCCTGGCCCTCCACTGTCACACAGCACCAGCCTTTGTCGGGTAGCTCCGGCCTCTTGCTGTCACTTCAGGGAGGAAGTTAGGAGTCACCTCCTGGTTTCGTGGAAACCCCTAGATGAAGCTGAAGCATAGCCACCATGCCGCCCCGCTGCCTTAAAGCACCACCAACTGGGAGGATTACCTCCTCCTGCTTGCACCCCAGGGGACCCCACTCCCAGGGCCTCCTTGTCTTCCCAGCCCCACTGGCCCTCCGGAGTTTGCACCCACGCAGGTCAGTGTCCTAGTTACGATAATGGGCTTTGGGACCGGACAAATTTGGGCTGGACACATAGTTCTGGCAGCTGCTGGCTGTGTGACCTTGAGAAAGTCACTTCTCCCTCTGGGACTCAGTTTCCTCATCTCTAAAAGGGGACAGTAATAGACTCTGTTAATACAGAAATTGAGCTACTGCATTGAAATCCCTGAGCCCTCTGCCTGGTACCCTAAATGGAACTTTTGTGACCAGGGTCATCCCCTGGTCAGGCATTAGACTGAATGAGGAGGGGCTTCCAGATGGAGGGGAGCTGGGACAGTGAGGCACTTCTGAGCAGGGTCCTCGGGGTCTCAGTTGAGGACACTTGGGAGCAGCTTCTCCCTCCTCCCATGTTGTAGGATTTCTTCTGTCCTTGGCCTAAGAGTAGAAAAGTTTCCCAAAAGAGTCGGGGGCTCTTCACCTCCCCCTCTCCTTGCCCCCACAGGCTGCTCTGGGGTGGCTCTTAGGGCTCCTAAGTCACAGTCAGCTGCATCTTGGCCTGGGGTGGGGAGGAGGACAGAGCAGTGCCTCCCTCCCAGCTCTCCCTGCTCCAACCCGCAGCTTTCCGGTTTCCACGATGATAAACAGGATGATTCTGAAACTTCCTATTCTTGCCTCCAATTGTCCTTAGAGTCTTTACCACAGCTTGTCCCCACATTCAAACCCTCTTCTATGCCACTTCATATAAGCAGAAAGGCTCCACATGAAGTTAGAGAGCAGGTCAGCCCTCCAAATGTGGCAGGGCCATAGGTCCCCCTCCCACATCACTGCCCTCTCTGCTTCACTTGGGCTGCGCTTGGCCATGTCTCCCTGCTGAGCTGAACCAGGGACATGAGTTTATCGTTTCCTCCTCTCATCTTGTAAAGCCCATCCTGCTGAGATAATTTTGGATGCTTATTACACTGATGTGCTTGTCTGATTCCTCCACTGAACAATAAGGTCTCAGAGGACAGGTACCTGTCTGTCTCTGTCTGATTCTCCATTGTTCTGCCAGAGCCTAGTTCAGTTCCTGGCACAGTAGGCACCCCCTTCTCCCCCGCAAAAAAAAAAAAAAAAAAAGAGTTTTATCATTGAACACAGTCTCTGGTTGTTCCTTCCTCGAACCATCTGCCAGAGGGACAAGCCGACTGTCCAACGTTAGGCGTCATCACGTGTGACTTGGATGGACAGAACAGGGACCAGTATAGAGGAGCTAGGTACTCCACTAGAGGTCTTTTTCCATGAAACAGAGATCTGTCATAATCCTTTCACTACAGTAGTCAACTTCCTAATCGTCTTTGAATCCATCATACATTTCTCAGAGGCTGGGCTCACTCTGTCCATCACAACCTTCCAGATCTACCCACCCAGTGACCCTGACAAAGAAAGAAATGGGGCTGATCTGGCATGACTCATTGTTAGGGAATCAGTCCTGAGAATCACTGCTATCTCTTTTAGGTGCTCTCACAAGCCCCGGGTTTTCTGGAATACTGTTCAGACTGACGTTAAGCTCACCACCACTGTGTTTGTGGAATCTCTTGGCTTCCAGATTTTGAAAATGCAAACCACCCTTGTCCATTTCTTAGGTTCTTTCAAGGATACTTAGGGTATGTTTCAAGGATAGCAAGGATTCCCTGGGAAACTAGGACAGTGGCTCGGCAATCCTGTGTGCAAATTCTCTTCTTGCCCTGGAATGAACTCCTCCTGGTTTTGAGATTTTAACTTCTGTGCCCCCCATCCCCCATGCCCTGTGCCCTCTCCCCACTGCCTCATCTCTCCTGGCCTCCTGTTTCCATTCAGCAATATTCATTCAGGTCTTTTTGGGTCTGGTAATCATTTTCCTTGCTGGTTGTAGTGGGTTGGCTGATGACCTCCAAAAAGATATGTCCATTTCCTGGAACCCATGAATGTGAACGTATTCGGAAAAGGGCGTCTTTCGAGTCGTAATTAAGTTAGGGGTCTTGGGATGAGATCATCTTGTATTACACAGGTGCGCACTAAATCCAATGACAGGTGTTCTTCTAGGAGACAGAAGAGAGAATTAGACATGGGAAATATGCAGCCACCAACCAAGGAACATCAGGAGCCAGCCAAAGCCAGAAGAGGAAAAGAAGAATTCTCTCCTACAGCCTTCAGAGGGAGTTCGACCCTGCCAACACCTGAATTTCAGACTTCCCGCCTGCAGAACCGTGAGAGAATACATCTTCGTTGTTTTAAGCCATCCCAGCTGGTGGTGATCTGTTACAACAGCAGTGAGAAATTAATGCGCTGGTGGAGACCAAAGCCCCTGGCTTTGCCTGCTCTTCATCATAAGCTGTCTTTGGGATGCCCACACTAGCCTCCCCTCTGGCCTCCTTGCCTCCAAGCTCACCCCCTTCAGTCCTCCGCTACACCGTGACTGCCAGTGTGATGTTACTAAAATACACAGCGGCATCGCATTCCTGTTTAAAGCTTATCAGCTAGAATGATCTGTTCCAAGTGACAGAAAACCCAACCCAAACTGGCTTACACGAAAAGGAATTTATTGGCTCCTGAAACCAGAGACCAGGGGCTAGGGCTAGCTTCATCTCGGCTGGATTTGAGGGCCAAACAATGTCACTAGAACTCGTTTTGCTGTGCCCTGCCGCCTTCTGCTCTGTTGGCTTTGGTGTCAGGCTCTGCGTGGCAGTGAGATGATGGCAGCAGCCCCAGCCCCTACATCCTGTTAGTTTAGAGACCAGCAGAAAGAGTCAAAGACCTCCCCCAAGTCCTCCAGCCAGAGCCCTGGGGCGGCTCCCATTGGGCTTGATTGTCCGTCCCTCAACCAATCACTGTGGCCGCAGGAATGGAATGCGCTGATTGGCTTAGGTCTAGGTCACATGCCCCCTCCGCAGGCGTCCTGGTGGGGAGTTACCTCTACCAGAACCAGGTGCACTGGAAAGGAAAAAGGGGAAAAAGGCAGGGAAACACAATCCCAAAAGAAAAATCCCACTCAAGGATGGCAAATGCATGCTGAGCAGCTAAAACAAAGAAACAAACAGTTAAATGTCCACCCAGGTGCTCTTCAGTGGTTCCTGCCAAGACGCATGGAGATCTGAGTCCTTGGTCTGCAGCCTAACCTCAGCTCCAAGCCACTCGACGTCCCCAGGTGAATCCTGCCATGTCTTGCCCACATGCTGTTGTTCACATGGTCCCCTTTATGCAGAAGACTCTTTTCCCCTTCTCCACACTCTTCTGACTAATTCCTACTCCTCTTTCAGGGCTGCTCAACTGCTCCACTCTGGACCCCCAAAGCATTCTGAAGTGCATCTGTACTGACCCTTGCCCCCCTGGAGTGAACTTGACTGCTAATGAATCTTACCACGATGGCCACATCCTCAGATTTTCCCATTTCTCCCAGTTGCCCACACTCTCCGTCTTCCCAACCTGGCAAGGGGCGTTGCTTAGTCAGCCTCCCCCCAGCGGCCTGAGCTGGCATCCGTGTGGCTCCGCATCCGGTGTCCAGGCTAGCGACCCAAGGGCTGCCACCGAAGCCTGTGATATGTGGAAGGGACCCCAGCCTGGCTCCTTTAGGCCCATGAAATCCCTGTAATTAGAGAATGAGCCTAGGAGACCCTCCAGGAGGGGAGAGTCTTCTGCCTCCCCCACTTCAGTGCCCCCCACCCCTCTGTGTTCCAAGAGCCCCGTCCTGGGGTCCCCACCCTGATGGTCACTTACCTCAACAGACTCGTGAGGATGACTTTTGTCTCCAGAATCCTAACCTGAAACCTCCTGAGGTTTAACTGGCTCGAAATGAAAATGTGTCCTCACAGGAGAGATTCTTTAATCAAGACCAACAAGTCTCTACCTCTGTGCACCCACGTGCTTCTCTCTCTTTAGTCTCCCTCTCCCTACTGGGCTCATTCTCCAGGCCTCCTCCACCACCCTCCTCACAGGCTGTCTGTCCTGTCTGACCCTCCATCCCTGTCCATGCTCTGTCCCTTTTCCTTTGTCTCTTGTCCCGGTCTCTTTCTGCCTATCTGTGTCTCTTTCTTCTTGTCTCTTTCTGTTGGAATCTTCTATACTGTGTCCCCCAGTGTGTTTCTGGCTATCTGTGTCCCCTGGATATCTGCCTGTTTCCCCCCTGGCCTCTCTCTCCCCCACCCCTTGGCTAGTTGGGATGTCCAGAAACAGCCCTGGGACTTCTTGCTTTCTCATCAGAGTGAGAGACCCCCCTCTGTAGCAGGGCAGCCTCAGGGTCCCTCACTCAGGACTCTCTCCCATTCTATGAGCCTCCTCCCCATGCTCTCTGTTCCTCTAGGCCCCTCTGCCCAACCCAAGAGGCAGCAACCCTCTGGGCCACATGGGCAGGGTGGCTGTCTGCTGCCCTGAGGACCCAGGTCGCAGCGGCTTCCCTTAATGAGCGCGCCTTCAGTGACACATTCATTATTCCTGTTTGGTCGCTTCGAGTCAAAACTGATTAGTTACACTTACCGCTGCAAAGATGTAATGATTTTATTGTTTATCTTCAATTTATTTTGATTAACATCTCCGTTCTTTTCATTGCAAGAGCAATTAGGTGCAATCTAACAGCGACTACTTTAATTTTGTTGAAATTAAGATGAATAAGTGACGGCTTATGGTGCTTTGTTTAACAAATAAATCATAGTTAAGAGGAGTGTATTAGTAATAAATGAAAAAAGACAGCTTAATTAAAATGCATGGAGGCATTCTCTTGACGTACATCCAAAATCCAACTCTGAATTCCAAAAATCAGAGGGAACTGAGGGCTAGGAAGACCCTTGCCGCCACTCGAAATGGTGATCACAAGATGACAGACAGTGTGGTTTGGTTTTGAAGCCCTGCGCAGAGAAGAGCAAGGTACATATTACGAGCCTTGGGAGACAGTCGCACCTTGTCAGCGGATGCCACCAGGAACCCAGGTAGAAACCAGGCTTGGGAGGACACAGGAAGAGAGGCCTTATCCTTCCAGGAAGAACCGGCTGCCAAGCCCACACCCTGAATTCTCCCCGGGAACTCACTTAGGGCAGGGGGCATGCTCCCCCCCCCACCCCACCGCGGTTGCTTTGGGAGGTGGGGGGAGCCCGGTGCCAAGCCCGGAACCCCAGGGCGAGTCTCTCAGTGCGCTCTCCTCCCCACTGGGCTGAGAGGGACTTCCCCATCTCTTGATTTGGAAACAAAGTGCAAAAAGTCAGCCCTGGAAAGTTTCCCGTGTGAAGTTTAAAAGCGCTTGTGCTGAGGACGCTGGCTTTGAAGCTCGTGCCGGGCCCCTTGGCAGGCTCCTGCGAGTCAGAGGGCCGGCCTCGCCTCAGATCCGCAGCACCAGCCTCTGCAGGGCTGGGAAATGGGAATTGTTTTTAAGAGGAAAAATTACTCGTGGCGCTCACTCCTTTGCACCGCTCTTCTTTTGTTCTCAATTGTCTCTTTCCTCAGCTTTTTCTCCTTCTTTAGTGAAGGAGAGCAGGGAGACCTGGGTTCAAATGCATATGCAGTCTCTTACTACTCTTACTGGCTGTGTGACCTCAGGCCAGTGACTTAACCCCTCTGGGCCTCAGCACTTACTCAGAAAAACGAGGGCAGTAGTGCTGATGAGGCATGGGTGCTGTGAAGGTTAGCCAAGGTAACCGCATGAAAGTGCCCAGGACTGGCCTGGCCCAGGGAAGGCACTCAGGAAGCATTATCTCCGTCTCTGCCTACACACCCTCCTGGCTCCTTCTGTCTGTATTGCTACTAACTAGACCTTCATGGGCAAGTCTCCTCATCCTCACTTGGCTCACTTAACTTCAGCTTGTCCTTCATCCTTCTGCATTCCAACTTCACTTTTCCTTTTCATCCTCTCCACCCATGTCACCGAGTACCCACCTGTGCCCCACCTTTAGACGATCCCAGATCTGAGTAATCCAGGGATGGGCCTGCCCTCAAAGAGCCTCCAATCCCACACCCCGAGTCCCTGTGGGACTCCTTCCTAATGGTCATCCTGGGCCTGCGGGTCCCAAAGTGTCCTCCCCACAGAATGAGCCCTTTGTGATGGCAGGGGCAATACCCAGCACAGAACCTGCCTGGCGCACATCAGGCCCTCGATGGCTACTGATTGTTCAATTGCACACCAAATGCGGGCCTGTGGACCCCTCCTGTGGGGTTGACTGTAAGGGCCCGAGAACCAAGCCTGAGTATATGCTCTCAGTTCAGGCAGGGACACAGATGCCAAAGCAGGCAATGACACTGTGGAATGGACAGTGCTGGGACACAGCAGAGGAGGCAACAAGAGGTGACAACCCCCCAAAAGGATCAAAGGCAAAGGACTTACATGGGAGCTGAATCTAGCTTCAATTTTCCTTCTACTTAAGCAAAGGAGAAATCGGGACTCATGGGGTTTCCATGTACTGAGGTCCAGACTCCTCCTCAGTCCACAAACCCCTCACCCGCCATGCCTGGCCCTGCCCACTCTTCCAGCCCCATCCCCCCCTTCTTCCTGGTCCAACCACACTGGCCTTCCTACTTGCCAGGCTTCCTGCTGCCTCCCAGCCCCAGCACATGTTGGCCACTCTGCCAAGAACAGTCTCCCTTTAGCAGCTCCTTCCCACTTCCGGCCAACTGCAACCCTGACCCTACCCCTAACTTCAGGTCTCAGCTGCTTCTTCTTCTTTTTTTTTTTTTAAAGATTTTATTTATTTGACAGAGAGAGAGACAGCCAGTGAGAGAGGGAACACAGACAGGGGGAGTGGGAGAGGAAGAAGCAGGCTCCCAGCAGAAGAGCCTGATGTGGGGCTCGATCCCATAACGCCAGGATCACGCCCTGAGCCGAAGGCAGACACTTAACCACTGAGCCACCCAGGCGCCCCCAGGTCTCAGCTTCTATGTCACCTTGAGAAAGCCCTTCCTGAACCCCCAGCCCAGGCCAGTTTCCCTGGATCTCAGGTCTCACTGCACTCTCTATTCTCCCATGGCACTCGTACAACTGTCATGAAGTAATTATGGAATTGCTGTTCACAGTCTGTCTCCCCAGCTAGACTGCAAATTGCATGAAGGCAGAGACCACACCTGCCTTGTGAATTGCTGTATTCTCAGTGCCAAGCAAAAACACTTAGTAAGTATTTGTTGAATAAAAGCTGAACAGAATGCATAAACTTCTATAGGCTGGGCACTTCATGCATACCATGGATAATCTTAAATAATCCTAAAAAGGAGGTGGTTATTGTTCCCATTTACATACGAGGACACTGAAGCTTAGGTAGGTGCTGGCTAGCCCAAGGCCATGCACTAGGTCTGATCCTGAAGCCACACTCCATCCAGGAAGCATCTTTGAAGCATAGAAGCCATTCATGGGGTGTGTGTGTGTGTGTGTGTGTGTGTGTGTGTGTGTGTAGGGGGCAGGAATAGGCTTTCTCCTGCTTGGGTCTAAGGACAGGGGGGAACGCTCGCTGTCCCTCTGCTTGGTGTCAGTGAGGGAGGAACCAGCAGATTCCTGAGATGTCGGATCCAGCTCTGGGGAGGTCCAGGGAGGTGGCACAGACACTTCTCAGGAGGGGTTTTGGCGACCCCAGACAGCCCTTGACTTTCCCTGCTGAACTGACTTTCTGGTACTTGTCTTGGCCCCCAAGGCTGGTGACGAGGGTTTTACGGGGGCACACACCCAGGGAGCCCTGGTTCCAAGCAGCTACCACAGTGGCTGCTGCCTTGGAGTAAGTATGAACTCCAAGAAGGGAAACCAGAGTCATTGAGCACCTCCTGCATGTCCCCCCACCAGTGCCCCTCCCAACCTCTCCACCAAGAGCCGCTTAACGCCTTTTAGAGATAAGGAAACGGCAGCAGGGAGGAAGTGACTTGTCCGAGGTCTCAGCGGAGAAATGACTTAAGCTCCATTCCCAGGCTGCCCTTCCAAGAAGGGATTGAGGGAGGGACAGCGAGTCCTCCTTAGCAAAGGGAGAAAGGGGTGGAGAGTGAGGGGAGATAGAAAGAAATAAGAGAGGGAGAAGATGGTGAGAGCGACCGAGGAGAGAGGGGTAAGAAAGACAGTCACCACCAGGATCCAAAGAGAAAAAGAGGCGCAGTGAGCAAGAGAGCCGGGGACCCAGTGAAAGCCCGAGAGAGGAGAGCAGACAGAGAAACGCGGCAGAGACCGGGAGATGAAGAGAGACAGAGGGAGACCGGCAGAGACGGACAGATCCGACAGCCAGAGCTAGTGACAGTGACCGGGGCGCGGGGGGCGAAGGGCGCGCGGAGCGGGCGCGGGACGGCGGCGGGCGGGGGTCGGGGAGGCCGGAGAGGGTGCGCCGCGGGGCCGCCTCCTCCAGGCGCCGCC
>NC_048224.1:49906034-49917867 GCF_002007445.2 Ailuropoda melanoleuca
GCCGCTCCCCCCTAGCCCGACGCTCCCGCCCCCCGCCCCCCGGCCCCGGCTCGGGGCCGCCCGCAGAGCCGGCCACACCCGCTGCGGAGGACTCGGAAAGGTAAGGAGGCGCTGAGACTCGCCCGAGGGGCCTGGGGGCTGCGCGGGGGGCGCGCGCGCAGGGGCCAGCCGGGCATCCGCGGACTCGGACCGGGAACCGCCGCTGCCACCGAGCCGGGGACGCGAGAGAGCGCCGCCGGGGCCGGGAGGGTTTTGGGCGAGTTAGCATTGCCTAGGGAGGACCTGGTGGGAAGTGGGTGAGGTAGTTATCCGTCTGTCGGTCCTGGGACCAGGGGTCTTGCTCTCAGGGACGGAGATCTCTGTCCTTGTCGTTCATCTTTTAAGGAATTCCTTTCCTCTCTCGCCTTCATCTCTGAGTCTCCCAGAAATTTATGGGACCATTTTCCTGTGTCTCTTTTGAGAACTCAACTCTCTGCCTCTCCGGCAGAAAGAGCCTCTTCTCATCTCTTGCCCCAATTAAGCGTATTCTTTCCCTGGTCCAATTTAGAAGGATTTTCTTCCTCTTTCTCCCTCCCCAGTGTAGAAGGAAGTTCTCTCTTCTCACAATTTACAACCATCGTCTGTCTCACTCTCCCATTTTGGAGGCTAGACCCCCTTCTCTGTCATCTCTTTACCCCCACTTAATTCTGAGTGTGCAGACTCAATTTGAGGTTCCAAGGAGGGAGTGGACCTTGTGTTTTTCCTGGTGCAGTGGCCATTTATGGAGACTCATCACCCAAAGCAGGGTACCAGCAATCCATCTTAGCCTCCAGGCAAAGGGCAGCTTTCCAGGTGGATGGGGCATTTGTTTCCAGGAGCAAGGAGGGAAGTCTTTACCCCGGAACAAAGAATTGAGGGCAAGGAGACTGTCCCAGCCCCTTCGAAGGCTGAAGAATCCCAGCTTTTGGGCTGAGGGGCCACATTGAGCCTCCCTCCCCCATCCCTTTAACTTTAAAATAGTTTAATGAACACAGAGAGAGAAATCATTTTTTTTTTTCTGCGTGGTGAGCAGTCTACAAAGAGAATGGGGAAAGGAGAGAGAGAGCTTTAACTCTGATCCCCGCAATTAGTTCCCTGGGATTGGGAAGGGGGGGCAACCGGGGAGCCTCAGTTCTTCAGATACAAAAGCATTTAGATCGCTTTAGACCGGTTAATCCTGAGTCTGGCTCGGGTCTCTTTTGTTTCCCAACTCCATTGTGGGTTTTGTGCAGTTTCTCTCTGTTCGCGTGATTGACTAGCCAATGGATGGTAATTATCCAAATGTCCCCTCTGTCCTTTGACTGACTTCTCCGTATTATGGGCAACCGTCATGCATTCTGTCATTCCATATCATATTACACGTATTATCATATGAAGTCTCCCCCCCCCATATAAAGGAGGGAGCCTCAGCCCAGATGCTGCTGCTTTTAGAAGGAAGGGCCCCGAGAAATTGGTCCTGGGCACTGTTCGGAATACAGAGCAGGGGACTCCCGAAATGGGAGGTTCTGCAGGTAATCTGTTCCACTGGTTGGGGGGCAGGTGAGGGTGATCTGTGGAGTTTGGTGTTAGAATGACTGTGCTGGGGGCTTGGAGCAGGCTTGCTAGCTGGTATTCCTTGACTGGACCCTTGGAGCAGTTTGGACAGATCTGGCATACCTTATGGAGAAACTTGAACCAGGCTTCTGACTCCTGAATATCAGAAAAGTCTGCAGAACCAGGTCTTTCTGGGGGTACTGGTACTTAGTGGCACATGCTCAGGACCTCAGCCCTTTGAGATCCCAAAATACACCTTCTCTACTTGTGGCCCTTCGCAGGACATACCCTTTGGACTTTTGTCCCTGTTTGCTGCCAAGCAGACTGAGGACAGAGGAGCCAGCCATGTCTATTTCAAACCCTGACAAGCTGATGCTGAAACTTTGAGAAGGGGCAAGCTTTTCCAATGAGGCTTTTGCACAGATAAACTTAGTGCCCCTTGGTGCAATTGTGCGTGCCATCACTTAAGAGGGAGGCAGGATTTATAACAAGGAGGCTTTGCAGACGGAGACTCTGGGGTCCTCTGAATCTGTGGGCAGGACTAACCTTTCTTCTGCTAAAATGGGAAAAAAGTGTTTTATTATTGCAATGGATATGAAGTGCTGCCCAGATGTACAGCCTTGCAGTTAATTACCTTGTTCTTCATCAAATATATGAGCAATAAATTCTCCAGAAGGGAGGGGTGTGTGTGTTTGTGTGTATGAGTAAATAGATGAATGGATAGATAAATGCAGAAGAGAGAGAAGCTCACACTCTTTTCAAGAGCACAGAAAAAGGCAGGCTATTTTATGGGAAGCTTGATACATTGCTGCAAGATGCTTTGAATTTTTTGATGATCAAATATATATGATCAAGCTGTGCATGTTAGGGTGTGAGGTGCCCTGACGGTCAATGGCTATTGATCAGACTGTTAAGTATTTCTGCTCAGTTTTATAAATATAGATGGATCCCAGATGATTTAAAGAATTGGATAGTTAAGAAACTGGCATTCTACGTTTCTTTGGAGAAGGAGAAATAGGTAGTCAGTTACAAAAAACACAAACCGTTGTTTATTCTCCCCTCCCCAATACCTTGGAAAATGTGAACTTCATTTGGAAGTGTGTTCACAAATAAGGTAAAAATATTCCAAGTGCTTTCTTTGGGGTCTGCCCAAAACAGTCACTTTATTTGAGCCTTATTCACAGACTGGGAGTTTACTTCCCTCTCTGTCTCTGTCTCTGTCTCTCTGTCTCTGTCTCTGTCACACACACACACACACACACACACACACACACACACAGAGGCAGCCACAATTTTGCCCCAGACTGACGTGCTACTAAAGAGATGGGGAGAATGTCATTTCTGGGAGTGGAGTTTCAGGTCCTTAAAACCTTTCTGGTTAGGAACTGGGTGAACTGACCACAAGGCCTTTCCCAATTAACTAATTTGTCACTAATCTAAAGATCTATTTAGAAAGGTGTGGAGGGAGTGTGTGTGTGTGGGGGGGGGAATGGAGATTTAAAGATGACCTCTAATTGGTCTGGAAAAATTCAGTCGACACCTAGAAAACCTCTTTTTCTTTCATTCTTTCCCTCCCCTCCTTCTCCTCCTCTCCTACTGTTTTTCACATCTCTTTCTCTCATTTTGCCTCCTAGAAATTAAAAGTGGACTTTGGAAGAAAAGGGTAATAAGAAATAGTTGGGAAAGGGGAGGAGAGGGAGTAGACTTTAATTTTTTTTTTTTTATTGAGTTGCTTGGCAATCTTATTTGTAATCATCCAATTAGCTATTTTATAGAAGGATCATGTTCAAGAAAATCAGCCTTCACCCAGATCAGTGAAACTTAAGCATACAATTTATAGTTATGTTTTGGTTTCACATCTTAAAAAGACAGAGTGTAGATGTTAGATTTTTCTATCTGCAGAAAAATCTTTTCTAGTTAAGAGCCCCTCAGTGGGGGAGCTCAGGCATTCCTATTGATAAATTCCCTCTAAAATAGAACTGAAATTGGCATCCCTCAAAAAAAGTTGATCCACCAAGAAATGGATGAATCAGTCCTGATTGGGTGGACATGCCCTTTCACCTCATTGTGTCTGACCTATCACTTAATTAATCTCTCCCAGATGCAGAGCTGTTGACAATGCCAAAGATAAGCAGTATTTTGAACAAAGCAGAAAGCTTTTTAAAGAACAAGACCCAGTGAGGTTTGAGGCTCTTAAAAATGTGTAAATCATCAGCATTTAGATGGAGAGTTTCTTATAACATAGCTGGAGCCAAGGTGGTCCTTTCTTTGCTGGAAACTTTCTGTGCTTTTCTTTAACCACTGATACCTACCTACATTCATTTTCTGCCTCTCCTTTCTCTGATGGTCCCCTTCCTTCTGCCACTCCCTCTCTCTGGATTCAGACCATCTATCCATGGCTAGTTTACTGAAAATTGTCTTCTGCTTCCCAGCCTTGTCTCTGGCTCTTCGGATCCTTTTTATAGCATTAGGACAATTGAGGTGGTCAGCTTCGAAGGCTTTGGGTGACAAAATATTGACTGCATTTCCTAGTACCTTATGAAGGAAGACATTTGTACTGGAGGCACCTTGGTGACTTACAGGGAATAGTTCATTAATTAAAAGACTTGCTAATTGCTACTTGAATTACTGTACAGAGAGAATGAAATGAGTTTGTAAAAGATGACAATTTGGGGAATAAATGTGTGAGCGTTTTTTTGGGGGGGGTGGGGAGGGGTTGCTTAAAACATTTTTATAAACAGGTCCTAGAAAATGTGTCGCTTTTACTCATGCCTCTATCGTCAACTATTCAATTGAGCTTCAATTAATGATAATATATGGTCCAGGATCCTTAGCTGGGTTGACTGATGGAAGAGCTTTGTTGAATTTGGTGCAGGTGGCACTGTTTAATAAGCACAGGAAAGAGTGAATAATGTAGTGCTTGCAAAGAGAAGTAAATGCAAAATAGATTGCTCTAATTATGGCAGCCCCCAGAAATGGAGATGCAAGCTGAAATGGCCAACTAGCTGGGAAATTCCAAATAGAGCTGATTGTCCCCTGCCTTTTTTACTTTCGAGGACTGACACGGGTAGTGTAAAAAGTAAATTTGGGTGAGCTCATCTAACTCAACGCAAGCATAAATTCAAAACCTGGGTCTGGTGACCTATCAATGTTTATCTTAACTGTCTAGAATTCTTTACCAGATAGTATAATTCAGCTCTAAAACGGGGCCGGGGCCATCTGAACACTTCTTGTGAGAGATCGGCACAAGCTCATTACTACCAGTCTTCGTGCTTTATTGCAAAGTGTCAGGAGATTTTGTTTTTGTTTTTGTTTTGTTTTGTTTTGTTTGAATTTCTTTATGCCTGAGAAAATGAGTCTATTGGAAATCAAAGTGTGAATACTTAAGCAAACAGAATTTCCCATATACCTGCAAGGGCCCATAATGATTTTCATTCATGCAAAGATAATCTATGGGACATTAGTTATTTTAATTAATGGAAGAAGAAAAATGGGGGGGACATGAGGGGCTGGACTTCAGCTGAAACATATGTGGGAAATGCCTGTTCCTCACCTAAAGAGACAATGCCAGTTTCCCAAAAAGCAAGAGATTTGCTAATGGGGCCAATGGAAAGTTGGGCTAGGGTAGGGGAAGGGTCCTGCTGGAAGTGGCCAGGATGAGCATTTTCCCTTCCCTGCAACCTCACAGTTCCCCTCAGAAATGTGTCATGTCCTACATCATATCAAAGGAGAGGAACCTTCTTACTTCCAAGAAAGGTGCATTTTGTGCTAGGAGCCTAGTATGTTCTGTGATGGTAAAGTAGTGCCAGTGGCTGGAAAACCAAAATCAGCATTCTTTAGCCTGAATTAAGGAAAGGCTGGGGGCTGAATATGTGTGAGTTTCTTCATGAACTGGGCTGAGAAATATACCCGCTCTGCTAGATATGGGGTGATCTATACAGCAATGCCTACAGAGAGTGTGTAGAGACTCTCATCCTATGACTGGGGACTCAAGGACAAGCCAAGTCCAGCATCTTTAGCCCAAACCGCCCCCCCTTTTTGTTCTGTGGAAATGTTTACCAAACCCATCCGCAGTATGGTCAGCGCTGGCTGGGCACTCGTGTGGATTAGTGTGTGTGAAGTTCATAAAAGGTTCATGAGGAAACCTTTGCTTAGAAAGAGTTGAGGGGTGTCCTGCTGTCAGAGAAGGGTGGCAGGGATGCCTCTAAATACAGAAAGATTGTGGTAGGAAATATTTCCAGTCTCCAGAGCATGTAGACCCAGGACTTGTCAGCTAGTCAAGAGTTCAGCTGCTTCCTCCCCCATCCCCCCTTTTTTCACACAAAATCATCTTGATTTTCCTTTCAGCAAAATGTGGTTTCCCTGTGTGAAGAAATTTATCGCTGTTATTTGTGCTTCAACCTAAAAGGCAGCGAGATTAGCAAAATGGCCCTTGTAGGACCGGGTAGTATTCTGGGTTAGATTAAAAAAAAATTACCCTCAAGGAATGGCTGTAGTTATACTGGCTGGAAAAAAAAATTGACCATCTTGTTGCAATATTTACTGTGTCTGTATGTGTGTGTGTGCGCGCGCGCGCGCGTGCACGTGTGTGCACGCGCGCATGTGCCGGCACACACGCCCGTGCTTCCAAGACAATTTACATCTTTGCATGGAAATTAGTAGGTGGGGGAGATACAATCAGCTATTGTGTATTTTGTTACAATTGTTCTTTAAGAATAGTCTGATATGACAGATTTGCATTCTTGACAATGTGATTTAAGCAGGACCCAGATACAAACTTTCCCCGCCCAAATCACTAATGGTAAATCCTTTTGCTGAGGTGAACAATCTCTGACCTAGTATTCATATTTCTTTTACCGATTCGCTGTAATAAAATTGAACATTTTGTCACCACTTTGAGAAACACTGCCAAACACCTTAAAACACATGTCACATGCCAGCAGCCCCTCATTTCCCTCCTCCGGGAGTTTCTACATCTGGAATCATAATCACAGATAAAAACCTTGACAAAATTGCATCTGAGCATATTCCTCTCCGCAGCCCTTACTTCCTCATAACATTTAATACAATATTAATACCTGCCTACCGAAATGCAGGAGGGAGGAAAAGGGCTGCCAACCTCCACGGTTCCTGATGCATCATGTTCAAACCTGAAATTCACACTTCGTGTTTCATTTTAAGTTCTGTGCATTTAACAGGGCCCTAGAGAGAGGGCCCTGGTTAGTTCCCCAACCAGCTCCGCTGACGCCCAGGGAGGCGGTTTCGGAATTGTTCAGATCGCTGCAGGGAGAAGGGGAGGAGGAATTGGGCTTTGCTCTGCCTGAGACGGGCATTTATCTATTCACAGCCATAGGCTTCTTCTTGGAAATAGCTAAGGCCCCACTAATTTTTATTATCGATAGTGGCGACCGCCAGATTTTCTGTAAGGTGTGACCAAGGCAATGAGCTGATTTCATAAAGAGGTAGCCATGCCTGAGCTGATTTGCTGCTGACTGACAGCCTCTCACATCAATATAAAACACTCCCCCTGTTTGCTGAAGGAGGCCCACAGGCCTGGGAAAGGGGGGGGATCCTTGTTGAAGATACGGGGGCTTTTCTGCCATCCCTGCCGCTTGGCCTCACCCCATTTTTAATTGAAGATGTCTACAACCCCACATTCCTGCGCAGTAGCAAGGAATCACCATTCCTTTGCCATACCAACAAGAGGCAGAGGTTAGAGAGAAGGGAAAAGTGCAGGAAGCCTACCCCACTGGGGGGCTCCCGGGGGCCAGTGTGAGATCCTCGAAGTGGACTTTCAGATGTTGGTGGCTTTGTTCAGTCCCTGCCATTCTCTCACCAGAATTAGGGTCAAGACACACTGTAGCAATCCCAGGAAGCCCAACCAGCAATGCTCTCTCTCCTTTTAAAATTTAAACCTTCAGCTTTCTGGAAGGAGTGGCCAGCACTTCTAGTAGCAGTCTCACTGTGGAGGGACACACACACACACACACACACACACACACACACGCACGCATACACACTTCCCTAAGCAGGACCCACTTTGGGGAGCAAGGAATATAATGCTTCGTGGTGCTACTGGAAGAACAGGGCGACGTTACACTTTACACAGGCAACGGAGGCAGGCAACTGGCCCTGTGACTGCAACCAGCAGCTTTGAGAACGCAGTCCTTTCTGCTTCAAGGCAGAGAAGAAATTGTTTTTGCCTCTTTTTTTATTTGCAGTTATTATCCGAAAGTCTTCCCCCTACCCCAATCCCCAACATCATCCTCAGAGTTTCAGGTCATCCAGTGGCAGTGCCCAAAGCGGGGGCCCTAGGTGGCCGGTCCGGGGCCAAAGAGGGCGGCTCCCTCTGCGCGGAATCCTTCCCTAGTGACTCCCAAATCCGGCGTTTTCTCTGCCCGCCTTTCCCTCGGGGGAGACTCCGAGAGGCTGCAAAAATCTGGGCGCCCGCTCGCTCGCTTGTCAAGAAGCAAACTGTCTTCACATTCTCCAAGAGCAACATCCCTGCCTAGGAAGAGGAAGGAAGAGGCAAAATAAATAAAACCAGTTAATGTTGTAGTTAACTTGCAAATCAAGTAAATCTGTTGGTGCCGTATTTGAGAAATAAACCATCAGAGCGTCACAGCAAACACACACTTCTGAACGTCTTCATTTTGATTTAATGGTATATCAGCGTCAACTATCGCTTCCTCTGCTGGTACACACGGCCTGATGCCGCGGGAGGAGGGTGCCCATGTTTATCACCGAGTGAGATGACTAATTACACCTTGTCAATCACCGGCTATGAAGACATAAAACCAGCGCGCACAATGAAGTAGTTGCCTGCAGCGTCAATTAGTTGGCGATTCCGAGGTTATTGCGTGGCCCTGCTTTGGCCGCCTCTAATAACGGGACAGAGCGCCGGGAACGGCGCACTGATCAATCACCCTCCTTCCGCGGCTCCCCGGCTCCCGCCCCCTCGTCCCCCGCCCCACCCGGCCTCACTTTCTCGGGGCCGCATGTGCTTCCTCCCTCCGCGGCCCAGGCTCCGTGGCGCCGGCAGCCCCGGGAGCCCCGGGAAGTTTGCGCGCGGCAGCTCCGCAGCCGGCAGCCGGGAGCCCCGCAGCCTTCGGGGAGCGCCGGGGCTGGTGGCCCCTTTGTTGGAAGAGGCGTGGAGGGAGCGCTTTTGTTCTGAGTTAGTCACGGTGGCCGGCTGGAGGCTGCTACCTCATTATGCGCCGGGTCTGCTTGTCTGCGAGGAAGCAGATGGTGGGGAGGTAGGCAGCGGCGAGAGTAGCCAGACCTGAATTCCGTTCACCTGTCACCTCCCACAAAAGGCAGGTTCTAGGGACTTCGGGATTCTTTTTCCCTATCTGGGGGAGGGGCGTCGAGGGGCCGCCGTTTCCGACCGCTCGGAATATTACTTTTACCTGCGGGTGTCTGCTCCCCCAACCCCCTGCCTTCCTCTCGGCTGAGGCTTCTCGCACCGTGTAAATGTCACTCACGTGTCAGGATGTGTGTTTACAGCCTGTTCCTTTCCTTGTTTAGTCTTCGCGGACAGGGCTCAGCGGTTGTGCGACGTCCCCCCGCCTGTGGGGAAGATTAGCAAAGTTACCCGCCTCCAAGCCCAGGGCCTGGGCACCCAGATCCCGCCCCGCGGCGGGAGACGCCTTGGAGCGCCTTGTAGACCCGGGCGCGTCCCAGCCTGACACCGAGGGCTACACAGGCGGGCGCACCCGGCGGGAATGGTGCCTGCCAGGGAATTTGGGGTCGGTCAGCGATGGGCGTGGACTGCAGGTCAGAGTGGCGACGAAATCGTGCACTTACAAATGTGGGGGGAGTGAAGAGCCGCAGGGTGTGTTTCCGTGTTTCTTGAGAAGTCCGTGGCACGAGTTGCCGTGGGATCCTCCTCCCCCACCCGCCCCCCACCTCCTAAAGCAGGCCCTGGAGTTCCCAAAAACGTACTGTATCCATCTAGCCTAGGCGCGGAGCTGCACCAAGGACAAATTCTCCAGCGTTGTTACAATTTTTTTTCTATCCTTTGGGCGACCTCCAGATGAACCCCGGTGACTCCCAGATTAGATTTTCATTCCTTACTTTCTTTGAAAGAAAGTGCCCCAGATGCGTCAGTAAAACACGCCTGTGTATACGTGTAGGCGTCTGCGAGCCTGGGCGCGGGCCGTGTGCAGGCGCCAAAGCACACGTCTGTGTGAACACACGCGCACGCGCGCGTCTTTGGGTTGATGGTCCTTCCCTCGCGTGCCTGTGCAGCGTGTACTTATAACTTCAAGAGTTTTTCAAATACGCAAAACATGGCCTCGGAGACGCGCACGCAGGGATTTAGGTAGTATTGTCTGAACATGCAATTGTACGTACAACATGCAATTTACCCCTTTACAAATGCATCCTCCTGCCTGGCACGGGACACTTATTCCTGATGTGCCTGTGTAGATTCTAGTCCTACACTCCTGCTGGCCGTGTTTTTGCCAACAGGGATGAACATGTGCGTTTGCACACATGAACACGAATGCATGTGCTTGGGCATTACAAACATACATATGTTTGTGTTTGAAAGTTATGCACAGTATGTAGAAGGTATTATTTGGTGCCGCCTCAACTCTGCCCTGTAAGATAACCTGCACAGATCCTGGCTAGCCCCTTGCCTCCTTTTGGCAAGCCAGTCACTTCAGACTGACCCACCTCCAAAGCAAACCCAGGAAATGGGACTCTGTTCCTGACTTGGCTCAATCAGTTTTTCTCCACAGTCACTTTTTATTTCCTAAATCCAGCTTCGCCACACACCTAGGTATCATGCTTGTGTCCCCAAGAGACTCTAGGTTAAGCCTGAAGTCTGGGGGCTGGGGTGGCAGTTGGGATTTACCCACAGGCCAGGTTGTTGATCCTTGGAGAAGTGGTGCAGCCAGGCGGCAGGGGGGACGTCTGTCAACAGCTGGGTCTGTGGCATGATGCAAACAGCAGAGGACGGGCCTGTGGTCTTTAAGGACCTCGTAATGCTCAATGTATGTCGGAGTAGGAAAGTTTAAATAGGAGGAGATGGAGAGGGAAAAGAGGGAGTGATGAAAGAATTCGGTTGCTGCCTACTATGTTCCAGGTACTTTAACGTCCATGATCGCTTTTGTTCATTACATGTGTGGAGGGGCCCTTCTCGTCCCTCGGTGAAAAGATCAAAAACAGTCTAAAGGGAGTTCAGTCACTTGCCTGAGGTTACACTGCATGTAAATGGCAGAACTGGGATTCGAACCTCTTCTTTCCTAGTGCCTAAAGCCATGCTCACATCCACTCCTCCGGGCTGTAGAGGGACCAAGAACAGCAAGAAGGAGCTGCACCCTCCCATAAAGTGGGCCCTAGGTTGCTTGGAGCGTGTCTATGCTGGTTGGCCCTCCTCCCCGCCCCCCCTCCCCTGCCCCGAGTCTTCAGCTCCCGCCGGCTCTAGCCTCTCAGGCTCAGCCGGGTCCTCAGGAGGCCTAGGCGGCCGCCCGCAACCCACAGAGCGGAGCCTGGGCCGAAGGCCGAGCTCCGCGGGAAGCAGTTGAAGGCTCTCGCAGCTCTGCCCCAGGCCTGCCTTCCCAGGCCTCCCCAGCCTGTGCCCGAGGCGGCAGCTCTGGGCCGAGGGGAAACTGGAGTGAAAGCTCCTCAAGCATCCTCTGGCTGCGCCTTCTTAGGATGGAGACGGCGGGGAGAGAGGGTTTAATTTTCCATCCCAAAGAAATCGCAGGAAACTGTTCGTAGCTTAAAAACTCCAAACCCCGCGCTCTTCCTCCTCCTTCCTTTCCTCCCGCCCCCTCCCTCCAGCCTTGCCCACCAGCTCCCACCATCTCGTCGCTCTTCTCCTCCTCCTGCTTCTCCCCTCCCTCTCGGGTCTCCCGCCTTCCCGGAGCACGCGCTGCCAGGGACCGGGGTGCTGGGCGGCCAATGGCGCGGCGGCAGGACGTGATGTAAGGCGCGGCTGTAGAAAAGGCGCGGACGCTTGGCTGGCGCGGACTGCAGAGCCGGGGCTGGGCTCGGCGCGCTCTTGGAGAGCATTGCGCGCCGCTGGGCCCGCGGCCGGCGGCTCCTCCTCCCACTCTGCTCCTCCTCCTTTTTCTCCTCCTCCTCCACCTCCTCCTCCTCCTCCTCCTCCTCTTCCTCCTCCTCCTCCTCAATTCTCTCGGTGTCTCGGCTCGGCTCGCTGGCTTCGGAGAAACCCGTACTACAGTCGCCGACCCAGCGCCCAAGCGGGTCGCCTAGGGCTGGGGGCGCACCCCAGGGAGGCGAGAGGTCCAGGCAGCTGGGCCGCCGCGGG
>NC_048224.1:49917991-50021327 GCF_002007445.2 Ailuropoda melanoleuca
GGAGCCCGGCCTGGGCGCAGCCGAGCTCGGGCGGGGCCGGGGCCGCGGTGGCGATGCACCGGGCCCGTTAGCGCCGGGAGCGCCAGGCAGCTGAGGCGGGGGGCAAGCCCTCCCGCGGAGGAGCCGCGCCCCCGGCCCCGCCGGTCCCGCCGCGATGCTGTTCCACAGTCTGTCGGGCCCCGAGGTGCACGGGGTCATCGACGAGATGGACCGCAGGGCCAAGAGCGAGGCTCCCGCCATCAGCTCCGCCATCGACCGCGGCGACACGGAGACGGTAGGCGCACGGCTGCGGGGTCGGGGCTGAAAGCTGGGACGGGGCCGGGTCGGTCCGCGCTTCTGCTCTCCGAAGTTTGGGGGCACTTTGGGGAGCGTCCTTCGTGCCGCACGGGACTGGGCGCAGGGGATCCGCGGACAGGATGCAAGGCCCGCAGCTCCCGGCTCGGGGGAAACCCGGCTGTTGGGGCGGAGGAGGGAAACAAGGTTTAAACCGAAATTTCAGACCCCAAGGGTGCAAGAGAGCATTTCTCCCGAAGTGGGAGCGAAGTCCTACCCGCGTCCCGGAATGGCTCTCTTCTCACTACACCGGGCCCTCTGGTCGCCAGCTCCGCGTTCCCCTCCACCACTCGGCTGTAGCTGCTGGCGGCGCCGCCTGCGGCGCGGGGAAAGGCGAACCAAACGGGAGCACTAGGGCTTCAGCTGGCGTGGGCCGCTCCCGACCCGCCTCCTGGCAATCCACGTTCTCTCTCCAGCACAATTTCAGGGGTCCAGGTCTTCTGGGCCGGTGCTTTTCGTTGATCACGTCCCTGGCCTCCTGGCCATCCGACCTGGCCAGGCCAGGGCTTGCAGTTCAGGCTCTGGCCTGGCTCTTGCGGAAGGAGAGTTCATCCGAATCTCCACACCTGGCTTTGCCAGCCCAGCCCCAAATAGCCAGTTCCTCACCTCAGACCTCCCAGGGGGCCAGGCGCGCAGTTGCTTATCCAAGCTGGGCCCAGAAGTGACCTTTAGAGGCTGAGGAGCTAGGGAGCCCAGGCAAAGCTTCTCCACTTGGAAGGCAAGAGCAGCAGCCCCAGTGCCTCCAGCTTCTGAGCTCTTCTTTCCGGATTGAACTCTCAGCCTGTCCTGCACTCAGAGACTTTGAGGGTGCTTCTGCACTCGGCTCACCATCTCCCAGGACCCAAGAGGGCCCCAGCCAGTGTGGCCAAGGTGGTGGAGGGGCAGGGGTGGCTGCGACCTGTCCTGGCTTAAGCCTTTGGCGTAAGGATCCAGAGATCACTGGGGCTCAGGGTCAGGAACTCTGTGCGTCTCCCCAGAGGAGTCTGTGTAGAGGGTGACTTTTAATGGTCATCTTACCCCTTTTCCTGGGGCCCAGCAGAGTGGCTCTTTTAGGAAACAGTTTTAAGGGAGCTTTTGGAGGGCTTGACTGGAGTAGCCGCTGCTACCCCAGCCCTCAAAACAGCCCAAGCCTTTCTGGGAAAAGGGCAGAGGGGGCAGGAAGGGGGAGAACTAGGGAGGGAGAACCAGCCAGGCCAGCAGCCAGGCCTGGGCCTGTGGCCGGCTTGGGCTGTGTGGGCGGGCCTCGGTTCTGAGCCTCCTGAATATGGGCCTTTTGGGGTGGAGGAGGCGCACCGCACACCCTGGCGGCCCTCTTTGCGTTTAGGGCTGGCCGGAGCATCGGAGGGAGCTGCGGGTGCCCGTTTCCCTGCGGCGGCAGCGGCAGTGGCGAAGTCGCAGGCTGATGCAGGCGCCTCGGTCTCCTGCCTCCCTCCCTCCGCAGACCATGCCGTCCATCAGCAGTGACCGCGCTGCGCTGTGCGCCGGCTGCGGGGGCAAGATCTCCGACCGCTACTACCTGCTGGCGGTGGACAAGCAGTGGCACATGCGCTGCCTCAAGTGTTGTGAGTGCAAGCTCAACCTGGAGTCGGAGCTCACCTGTTTCAGCAAGGACGGAAGCATCTACTGCAAGGAAGACTACTACAGGTAGCCCCCCACCTGGGGACCCCCTGCCCCTCAGGACCCTCACACACGATCTGCTCCCGGCTCTCTTCCCTCCAGTCCCAAGGGGGAGTTCCCTACCTAGCCCCCCCTTCTCCAAGCCAGTACAAATTGGGTGACAACCTTTCTAAGCAGCAATTTGAGGGAACTCTTGGAAAGGTCTGAGAAGTATAGGGACCCAGAGAAAAGGAGCCTCTTCTGAGCTCAGACACAGAAATAAGCTTGGGTGGGGGGTCCTTGCACCCCTCTCCCTTTGACGTTTCTTGGGTCAAGCAGATGGAAAAGAAATAGGCATTACTCGCCCCCCCCCAACCTAGGCAGCCTGGGCTGGTGTGGGACAAATTTGGAGGGAGAGCTGGAGGATCAGTTGGGTGCATTCCTGGGTCTTTCGTGGATCTGGGAGTGAAAGCTGCCTGTAGTGTTAAAGAACCAGAGTCACGAACAGGCTCCAAGTGTCTTGTTTCTCCTCTTTGGTTTAGGGTTAGGGTCTGTTTATATTCCCTTTCTCTCTCTCTCTTCCTCCCTCCCTCTCTCTTTCCCCATCTCTGTGTTTCTTCCAAATTACAAAGCTCTGTAGGATTCTCAGGCGCTGGTGTGGAGGGCAGGGGTAAAGGATGAGAAAGGGTAAGTGGGCAGCCCTCCCTCCCTGGTTCCCATGCAAAGGCTTTCCTGGGGGTTGCCCAGGCTCTGGGTAAAGTAGAAGCCTTGTGGACATGAGTATGGTTAAGGGAAACTATATTTTAGGGTAGGACGAGACCTGGGCCAAAATCTAGTTCCCTCTTCCCCCATCCTCCTGCTTAAGACTGGTTCCCATCTTACGGGAGAGATTTCCCCCAGTGGCAGCAGTGGCACCTGGAGGAGGGATATGGGGGGTACCCAACCGTGTGTCCCCACAGTCCCTCCCTCCATGGTCCCTACAGGCGGTTCTCTGTGCAGCGCTGTGCCCGCTGCCACCTGGGCATCTCAGCCTCGGAGATGGTGATGCGTGCTCGGGACTTGGTTTATCACCTCAACTGTTTCACATGCACCACGTGTAACAAGATGCTGACCACGGGTGACCACTTCGGCATGAAGGACAGCCTGGTCTACTGCCGCTTGCACTTCGAGGCGCTGCTGCAGGGCGAGTACCCCGCGCACTTCAACCACGCCGACGTGGCGGCGGCGGCAGCTGCAGCAGCCGCGGCCAAGAGCGCCGGGCTGGGCGCGGCCGGGGCCAACCCGCTGGGTCTTCCCTACTACAATGGTGTGGGCACGGTGCAGAAGGGGCGGCCGAGGAAGCGCAAGAGCCCCGGCCCCGGGGCGGATCTGGCGGCCTACAACGCTGGTGAGTGCGAGGCGCACGGAGCGCCCCCGTCGGGTTGGGGGAAAGTGCGTGGCGTCGCCTGTGTGGAGCTGGAGTGAATGTCATTGTGACATGGATATACATCTTGATCACTCTGCATACTCTAGTCCTTAGACTCCCCACTCCCTAAGCACGGGACCACCTGGCAGAAGGGACATTAGGCTCCTCAGCTCCAGCCCAAGCGCGCTCGGAGGGAGTGGGAGGAGAAGGTGCATTTGAGTCTCGCTGACCCCGGGGCAGAGCGCCGTCGCTGAGAAAATTTTCAGAGACAGCTTTTTGGTTTGGGCCTTTCCCCCTCTGCTTTGCTGGTGGGAAAGTACAAGGACAGAGAAAGCAAGGTTGAGCCGACACCAAACTGGCTCTGGGTTGGCGCGGCTGAGGATGGGAGCTGGGGCGATGCATGAACGACAAGGCAGGGCAGCGAGGGTCCCAAGAGAAAGGACTGGCGGTGGCCGGGGGAGGGGGCCACGAGCTCAGCCTGGCATTTGGCCAGGTCCTATGAAATGTCCTGAGGGCAGCAGGCTCGGGAAACTGGGGCCCAGGACCCTTATGAACGAGAGCGGCTCGCTGAGCCCGCCCCGATCCTCCTGTTCCGCCAGGTCTCGGTTTTCCCCGGGCTCCTTCCTCCAAGTTTTGGGCGCTGGTTTGAGAGCTGCAGCCCTCGGAAGCCGGTGCCTGGGGATGCGACCGGAGTAGGCCTAGCCTCGCGCGCCGAGTAGGGTGGAGGGCTCGCTTCGCATTTCCGGCATCTTTGAACCCCGGGCAGTTCCAGGAGAGGCTCTACCCCCTCCCGCGTCCCTCCCGGCTCAGGACAGCTGCGGAGGTTCTGGGGCCCGGCAAATTGAACCGTCAACATCTGCCCGACGTCTGCAAGGCCGGGAAAGGTTTATGACTCCCCGGGCTTCTGAACTAGATAGAGTTTATTTGCAATTATTTTCTTTCTTTCGTTTGCGGCAGAATCGGATTCGGAGATTTTTGTTTTCTTCCTCCTTTTCCCCTTAGTCTAATGCACAAGTGGAAAACAAAACAAAACAAAACCCCAGGACTGTGGGGAGAGGGCAGCCTCAGGGAAGAAGTCAGGGTTATTTTGATCTTTAAAAATCGGAGCTGGCTGGGGGAAGAAAATTCAGCGGGTGTGTGGGGGGGTCCCCTGTTCGCTCTAACGAAGTTGCTTGTTGGAAGATGATGGACGTAGGTGTCTCGGTATGTGGAGCTGGGAGGAAAATGCAGCCCCCAGTCTGGTAGATGGTGCAGTGGCGGCAGGCAGGTCTGTGGCGGCAGATTAAAGATTTGTTGAAGGTTTTACCGGAGATGCCAGCTCTCTAAAACTTCCACGCCTCATCTCTCCCCACCCTGAAAATAGACTAAGCCGAGTCCGGGCCAGGTCCCCCAAAACAAAGCCGTGTCTATATATCAAATGGGGCCGGCCCCCAGTAGCTAGCAGCAGCCGACCTCCGCCACGGGCGCATGGTGAGTGGGATCCTGCTTTTCTGGTAGGCAGGTTAGCAACTGGGTTGGGAATAGAAAGGCAGAAGGGTGCAGAAGTATATCTGTGTTTTTTGCTGCTCTGCCGCCTTCCCTGGCGAGGTCCGGCGGCACCGAGCAGGAAGATGCGGCTGGAGGCTGAGTTTCAAGGGAGCTGGCACCTCTACAAGACACCCCCTCTCACGCCTGCTCCTCGTTTTTTTCTGTGTCCCCTCTCTCTTTTTTTCCTTTCGACTCTCTCGATCCCCCTTTCTCTCTGTCTCTCTCTGTCCTTCCGTGTGTTTGTTTCTCTGTTCGGGTCTTTTTTTCTCTGCCTGCGCGCGCGTCTCCAGCCTTGGCTCTGGCGGTGGAAACCACGCACGGCGCGCCGGCGGTGGCCGTGCCGCTCGCTTATTCGGGGCTCCCGGGACCAGGCTGGGGAAACGGGTCTTCTTCCTGGCCGCGCCGGGCCCCAGCAGGCCCGGCCAGGCCTCCCCAAGTCTGGCTCCGGTTCTCCTCCCTTCCCTCCCGGCCCGGCAGGAGAGAAATGGCCTCAGTGTGGGCCGTGGGGCCGCCGGGACTGGAAAGGGGGCCGTGGAGGGTGAGACCGCCGGTGGTGTGTCTAAGCAAGAGTCTGTGTGCGTGTGTGCGTGGTTCTGAGTGTGAGCCCAAGAGCTGGTGGGTGTGTGTCCCACGCCCAGGGGTCCATCCAGCCCGGCCCTGCCCCTCCTTGCGAAGCCCCCCGCTCCGTGGGCCAGTCCGGTGGCGGAACGGCGGCACCTTCTCCCAAGGCGGTGGGCTCGGGCAGAATGGGCTGGGGCGCCGTCGGTGCGCGCGGCCCGCCGCCGAGAGCAGGGCAGCCGGAGCGGCGGGGCCGCAGGGTCTGAAAGTCCTTCCGGGGCGGTGGCCACGGCAGCCCTCCTCAGGCTGCCCCACGGGGCGAGAGCGCAGCCCCGGTCCCAGACGCAGAACTGAAAGCTTCCCCCACCCCGGAGCGGAGCCGCCCGCCGGCCTGGGGCGCAGACGAGGAGCTCGGAGCCCGCGAGGGGCCCGGGCCGCGCACTTTGCACCGGGGTTTGTACGCCACGGCCGCGGGAGTCCCGCGCGGACCAGCCGGACGCCCGGGCCTCCCCCAGCCCCAGCTTTTTGTGTGTGTGCCTGGCGGCGTAATTACTGATTTGATTCCAATCCATTATTTAGACAATTGAACCTACAATCTCGTCTTTAGTAAAATGAGGCGAAGTCAGATTTGATTACAGGTTCAGTCCCAGCGACAAGAGCTCGAAACCCGATGGGTTAATAACAGATCACGAGTAAATTATTCATGATTTTACGAGCTCTTTAGCTCCATTGAATCGGCCTAATTGAGAGGAAAAAAAAAAAAGGGAGAGAGAAAGCCCGGTCCTCCCCCTCCCCTCGGCCCCTCGCTCCTCCCCGGATCCGATCTTGGGGAATCTCGACCCGGCTGGGGCGTGGGGGGCGGGAGTGAGGGCACCTGGGGTACCGGACAAATCTGGGCCCAACGGCCCCTTCCAGGCCGCCCTCACTTCCCCAGCGCAGCCCCCCGTCCTGGCCGCTGGCCTACTCGGCCTCCCAATCTTGGGCCAGCTCCTTTTCTGCCCTCCCTTCCTTTCCCCTCTCTCCCCTTTTCGCCACTCCCCAGCCAGTAACGGCTTCGGAATAGGCTTTCCCACAGGGACCTCGTTTCCTCGAGATCCGGGATTCAGTTCCTTAACCTGGACCCCCCACCATACAGTCCCCTCTTTTTCCAGGCCTCGCTGTCCCCTCAGGCTCTCTCTGTGTCTCTCCTGATTTCTTTCTGTCTTTGTAGCTCTCTCTCTCTCTCTCTCTCTCTCTCTCTCTCTCTCTCGCCCGTTCTCCACATCTCCACTGCTTCCCTTTCCTCAGTCTCGCCCCTTTTTTCCTGGCTCTGTCCATCTTGCCTCCCTATCCCCTCTTCTTTACCCTCTCTCCCTTCTCTCTTTCTACCTCCATCTCTTTCTCCCCTTTCTGTGCCCTTTCTCTCTCCCTCCCCCAAACCACCTCCCCCCTAGATCTAGGCTGCACTTGGGGCACGTCCCTTGGGTGCGCGGGGCGCCGGGGTCCCCACGGAGCTCATTAACAGTAGCAAGGCCCAGGCGGGGACTGGGCAGAGGGATGGGCCCAGAGATCCCCTGTGGGGAGGCCTGCCCCACCCCCGTGGAGCTGGGGACGGGGGCAAGATGAGGGTCGCTCCCTGCAGTGGGGGCAGGGCAGTTTCCATGGATTCCGTTTGGAGTCATTTTCTGATCCCTTTTACATTGCTGGACCCCGTTCTTCACTCTGAGTGCTTTCTGTGGGAGTACAGCCCTGGTGGGGGACTTGGGTGCCTGGGTGCATGTGGAAAGGGACCCTTAGCAGCCACTTGCTGACAGTTTCGAGGTTAGTGACAAGACCAGCATCTTGCAAATTCTTTCTGTAAGGGACTGCTCCCCACCTAAGCAGTGGGTGGAGTAGGTCACCAGGAAATCAGGAGTACTTCTGAAGTGGTTTTGCCAGATAAAATGCAGGATGTCCAGTTAAATTTGAATTACAAGTAAACAACAAATAAATATTTAGTGTAAGTGTATCCAATGCAATTTTGAATTTTAAATAAACAACAAATAATTTTTCAGTGTAAGCATATCCACTGCAATATTTGAATCTTAGGTAAACAACAAATCAGTTTTCAGTATAGGTATGTCCCATGCAAAATTAGAGGCATACTCATACTAAGGAATTTTTCGTTGTTCGTCTGAAATTCAGATTTAACTGGACAACCTGCATTTTTATTTGCTAAACTTGGCAGCTTTATTATGGGCATATGATGGGGCACAAGACATGTTCCCAGTTGTCCGCTTTAGAGGGACTGAATTAATCTCTTATGAGGTTTTCCCCAAAGTAAGACCTTACATGTAGGATGGCTCGGGATGTGATGAAGGAATCTTGGAGGGGAGTTGTTCCTGTCCCCACCAGGCACCAGGTTGCCAGGTAACTTTCTGAGACCTTAGGTCTCTGCCCCTGTTCCTCACCCCCATTGCCTTCCAGGCATTGGCAGCCAGGCCCCAGCTGGGCCCCTTCTGGATGGGGACTGGCTCCCCAAAGAGTCATGCTCATCTTTACCTGCCTTTGTGGCGTAGTGGCAGGAACCCGGCAAGGACTGCAGTGCTGAATCCAGCCTCAGCCCTTACCAGTGGTGAGGCTACGTACACGTGGCTTCATTTCCCTTAGCATTCGTTTCCTCATGTCACAAATGAGATGAATAACAGTAGCCACCTCTTGGAGCAGCAGTGAAGGCCCCATGATGTATGTAAAGCCCAAAGCATACCCTAGGTGTCAGATATATGTTAATTTCTTCCTCCAACTTCCTTCTCTTTCGGCTAGAATTCTGCCACTCTGTGAGATTTCTAGAAATCGCTTCGCCTCCCTGCCTCCTTCAGCCAGTCTGTATAACTGGGAAGCAAGGGCTTCCCGGGGCAGGGGGAGAAAATAAACTACAAAATACAGTTTCCCACCTTGGCCCACTGCCCATGGCCCAGGGTCAGCCAGAACTTTGGGGTTGGGGAACCGATGAAGGTGAAATCAAAGTGAGTGGAGAGAGGTCAGTCATCAGCTTTCAGGTGCCCGCCCCAGGCTTGGTGGTGGTGGTGGTGGTGGGGGGAGACTGGAGACAGCCTCCCTCCTTAGGGAGTGCAAGGGGAAACGGGAGCAGCGTGGGCCCTGGAGCCCTGTGCACTGCTCTGTCCTCAGTCAAGTGACTTTCCTTTCTGAGCCTCAGTTTCAACATCTGTAAAAAGGAGGAAATAATGCCAGACTAATAGGGTTGTTTTAAGGACTCAATGAAAGTATGTAAGGCCTTTAAGCTCATCGCCTGGAGTCCAGAAGCCACCAATAAGTTGTACCTGCTGTTGTTCTTACTATAACAGGATGGCTCAGAATGGTTTTTGGACTCTCTTAGAGCTGGGTTTGAATCCGGCATTTACTAGCTGAGAGACCCTGGGCACATGGCTCTCTGTGAGCCTCAAATTCTCCTATAAATCTACAAATGGGGATAATATTTTCATCTCAGTGTGGTGAGACCAAGCATGTGGCTTGGTCCTGAAGCTAAAAACTTTTGGTGGCAGGTGGGGCAGGGGTGGACTAGGCAGTGTAGGGGGTCAGGTCAGGAGGTTTACCTGCCGCCTCTGCGTGTCCCCTCCCCAGCGCTGAGCTGCAACGAGAACGACGCAGAGCACCTGGACCGCGACCAGCCCTACCCGAGCAGCCAGAAAACAAAGCGCATGCGCACCTCCTTCAAGCACCACCAGCTTCGGACCATGAAGTCTTACTTTGCCATTAACCACAACCCCGACGCCAAGGACTTGAAGCAGCTCGCGCAAAAGACCGGCCTCACCAAGCGAGTCCTCCAGGTCAGCTGGGCCGGGGCAGGGGCTGAGGGTGGGGGCACCGGGGGCCTCCAGGGCCTGGAGCGGAACCCCACAACTGCCGTGGGCCTCGGAAGGACCTTCCACCCACTGTCTGCCCTTCTCTTTGTCATTCTGTGCTCTTTCTCCATCTTTTCAGTCTCTAGCTGCGTTTCAGGGTTGTGGGTCCCCCCTCACTTTACCGCTTCTCTTTCAATGTTTGTCTCTCAACTTTTCTATTTTGTGTGTGTCCCTCTGCCCTCTTTGTCTTCACTCCTAGCCTCTTTTTTATAAACAGTTCTTCGTTCCTCTTTATTACTTCCGTGACACTCAAAGTGTTCACGTAGTAAAAGTTTCAAGCGTTCTGGATAAATCCAGAACATCCCAGGATGCCCCGCCAAGACAGTTGCATGAGCTGTTTGCTCCTTTTGCTTCTTGCTCCTCACTCGTCCTCTCTAGTTCCTCTTTCTCTAGATTTTTCTTCTGTCTCTTTGTTATTTCTTAGACTTAGGGGGGTGTGGGCTGACCCCTGAGGCTCATCTGCCTGCGGGGAGCTGGAAGCAGAAAGGCACCTCTGAAACCCGGCAGAACTGCACTGGTTAGGGTGCTTTCTGCACAGAGAGGCTCCAGACCTTTCACCGGATTTTTGAAGGGTCTGTCCATACCCCAAAGATGTTAAGAAACACAGTTTGGGGAGTCCCAGGCTCCTGCATGACCCGAATTCGTGGCAGAGATTTGGGCCACCACTTCTCAGATCTTCAGCTCCTCCTCTTACTCATTTAATGGTCCTGGGCAAGTCATTTCACTCCTCTGAGTCCCAGTTTCCCCATATGTAAAACAGACACCAGAGATTATACTGCAGGCTTATTGGAGGAGCCATTGGGATAATATAAGGGTCCACCACGGTAGCTGACCTTAACTGTGCAGTGGATGGTAGCTAAGAATAACATTAACTAGATTAATAAACCAGCTGGTGCTAACTAGTGTGAATGATTATTCTGGTCACTGGACTTCAGTTTTCCTATCTGTATAGCCATAAGGTGGGGGGAGAATATCTTCCTCTATAGAACAGTTTAACCAGTTTATTCCTTAGAACATGCGGTCATAGGGATAGCAAAGCACATTTTGGGGTTAGAAAATCAAGAGGCGAAGATCTGAACGAGGTCTCACGGCAGGAGGGGAGGCGCTGGGATTCGAGTCCAGGCCGGTCTGATTTACCCTCCAGCCCCAGGTCACTGGGGACTGAGGGCTGGGGGACCGGGACACTGAGGGGGTGAGGGTGCCGATGATGCATACCAAGGGCTGCGCAACCGCCCTAGATTTCCTGCGAGTGTGTGTGGGGGAGGGGGAGAGCATTTTGGGTGTGATGGCGGTGGCGGGATGGGACTGTGACTCCGGCGCTGATCGGTAGGTTCCCGGGGATCCGGGAGTTCCTGGCCCGAAGCCGGGTTGGCCCTGCTGCCTGCACCCCCTGCGCAACGCGAGGGCTCCCTGTGCAACGCGAGGGCTTCTGGGGCAGCTTGGTCTCGGGCGGGCTCAGTGACATAGCCGGAGGAGGCGAGGGCTGGCCAATGGGACCCTGATGCGCCGCTCTGGGCCCGCCCCCTGCTTCGCGTGGGCCCCGCCCCTCCCGTTTGGGTCCCTTTGGCCTGCGGGTCCCTTTGTCCTGCGGGTCCCTTTGTCCTGGGCTTGAGAAAGGTGGGGGAGGACACTGCTGCGCCCAACGGGGTCACGGATCCCCTTTGTCCGTTTCCCTCGGACTTTACCTTCTTAGGTTAGGGTCTGAGGACCCTCCTTGGCACCCCTGCCGTTCCTCTGGGTAGTAGGATACTTTGTCCCTTCCCGTATTTAGAACCCCTTAGGGCAAGCTGGTGAGGGCCGTTCGGTGAACCAACCCCTGGGAGCAGGCCAGGGCAGGAGCAGGGACTTGGAGTGAAGCAGAGCTCAGCTCAGGAGGACCTGGGTTCGGTTCTGTCCCTCTACTCCCAGGCTGTGGCTCCTGAACAGATCAGTTACCCTCTCTGAGCCACAGCTTTCTCACCTGTAAAATGGGCACCATTATTTACCTGTCCCTGTTACGCTGATTAAATGATAACAAGTAAAGCCTCGTAGGAGTCCCAATCTGGATGAGGAGCCGCACTGTTGGCCTTGGAGGCAGCAGGCTTGGTTCTCTGATTTAGGAACAAATCAGGTTTCCAGTTTAGTTATCTCTCATTCTTTCATCTGACCAAATATCTATTGGCACCAGGCCCTGGGGACACAGAGATGAATGAACCACAGACCTAGCTCTGAAGAAATTCGCCCTCTTAACTGTAGAAACAGACCTACATTCAGTTTCCCCGTAGTGTGATCAGTTGGGAGAGGGGGCTTCTGCGGGAGACCGGAAGAAGAACTGACTGTTCTTCGTGTAAGGAAAGGTTCACCTGAGGGACCTGGGTGAGTGCTTGCCCTGCGCCTTCCTCCCCTAGAACCCTGAGCCAGGCCTGCTCACACCTGTGTGCCCCCTCCACCATGGGGACTCAGAAAAGCCAGAGGCAAGGAACTAGTGGAGGCAGAAGAGTCCTGACAGTTACGGTGTCTCCTAATCAGTAAATACTGGGGTGCGCTGCTGTGTGCCAGGCACTTTGAAAGGCCTGTGAAACATGTTTGCTCATTGAGTTCTCACTGTCAGGCATCATGATAACCTCCTCCGTGCTGTACAGATGAGAACATTGAGGCCCAAACGATTTCCACTCGTCCCAAGTCACACTTTGCTAGTAAGTAGCAGAGCTGGATCCGAACCCAAGCCTGTCTCTGGTCAATGGACATGGCTCTTTCTCCACGAAGCCACCCCAGCAGTGACTGCCTCCGAGTGTATCATCGAGAGCCTGTATGTTGTTGGGGGTGGCGGTGGTCATACCCATAAGGCATACAGAACCACTGTTCTCCCTCTTCTCAGACCTCCAAATCTCACGCACTGCTTCTTAATATCCCCTAACAGCACAACCGCTCATGATCATACAGCAGTTTGCGAAGCATTATTTTTCCAGCCACTCACCTGCCTTACCTTAATATTTTCCTGCCCATTTTACAGATGAGAAACTTAAGAATTAGTGAGATGAAGTGATTTTCTGGAGGTTACAGGAGCCAGGCACTGGCGGGGTGGGACTCTCTCCCAGGGGTTCTGACCACTGATGGACCAGCTCGGGGAGGTGGGATGGGAGTCGTTTGGGGCCAGGCAGGTGGTGGTGGGGCTTTGGAAGGTAACAGACTGGTTCAGGTCCTTTGGACTTACGAGTAGTGCAATTTGGGCACTTACCATCTCTCTGAGCCTGATTCCTTATCTGTGGAACAAATGTAACACTAGTTTGCATCTTGAGAATTCCTGAGCATTGAGACAATGACTGGAGGAAGCCTCCAGCACCGTGCTGCCTGGTATAAAGTAGGTACCCAGGAAATGGTTCCCCATCACTTGTCTACACCAGCTGAGTGGCACTAGGCCTTGGATGCCCCTGCAGGTTGTGGTCCACTCAACCCTTCAGAGAGGATCTATATGCAGGGGCTGGTTGAGATTGAGGCCGTGATCCCAAAGGTGATGGGGGGGGCAGTGCAGGGAGGGCGTTCTGGGCTGTTCCTGAATCTGCTGTGCATAAGTACGGACCAATATGGTAGGCCTGTGCAGCAGTAACCCTGCCGGAATTTGGAGTCAGCTGATGTGAGGTCCACGCTCAGCTCTGCCACTTACTCTCTGAGCAATAGTGAGCAAGTGACTTAACCTCTCTGAGCCCCAGGGGCCTCAACGGTAAAATGGGGATGATCATAATATTCATTAGGTGTTTGCAAGGAGATGACTTCAAGTGTAATTTATAAAGTATAGATTTGGGGCTCAATGCACATGAACTTCACACACATTTACACAGTAGGGTTCAGTCAACCGACCTCTCTTGCACTCATTAAAAACATTTAATTATCTTTATTTTGCAGATGAAGAAGCTGAGGTTCAGGGAGACTAGAACCCTTGCCCTCAGTCCCACAGCTAGTAAATGATGAAGCCAGGAGTCAAGCCCAGATCTGTCTGATTCCACAGCTCTTTCCAGTATAGCACAGTGTAGGGACTGGGACCCTCCTGCCTTGGATCCAGCTATAGAAAGCAGCAGTACAGATGGAGAGAAAAGAAAGAGTGGGTCATAGATGCCGTGGAAGCAGAGCAGGAAGCCTGTTGTAGAGCCATAAGCGCATAAAAAGTCCTCAAAATTATCCTCAGCAACAGCATGGCCACTACAGGGCTCACTCTCTACCCATGGGCAGGGTGACTGGGAGAGAGAATGGCCCCTTCGACAGAGGTCTATGAAGACGTTAGGCTTTGCAGATGCTTGGAGACCATTCCTCAGCACATACATGCCCCTGAGTTGCCTCTCTTCCTTCCTGGGGAAGGGTCAGGAAGGCAGAATAGGCCCTGGGCTTGGGGACAGAGTGGGGGAGCTGATTGATCTGGAAGGGTGAAAGTCTCCTTAGGGTTCCCTGGTGTGACTTTGAAAGAAAATACATTTTATTTTATTTTATTTTTTTTTTAAAGATTTTATTTATTTATTTGACAGAGATAGAGACAGCTAGCGAGAGAGGGAACGCAAGCAGGGGGAGTGGGAGAGGAAGAAGCAGGCTCATAGCAGAGGAGCCATGTGGGGCTCGATCCCATAACGTCGGGATCACGCCCTGAGCCGAAGGCAGACGCTTAACCGCTGTGCCACCCAGGCGCCCCAGAAAATACATTTTAACCACCAACAGTTTACAAACATTCTTCAGATGACTGGTTAGTTGTCACTAACTTGTGTGAGCACACAGGAACTGAGAATGCTAGCTTTCCTCTGTTCACTCATTTATTCAACAAATACACTCATCTTCTGCCTTATTCTGCGTGGGGCATGACCCAGACAGTGAGTGGGACCCGCTGGAGCTGGAGCTAGGATCCAGAAGGAAGACAGATGTGCAACAAATAATTACGAATGGCAATAACGTTGGTGTTTACCTTGTAAGGCACTAATGAGTTACTATGTGCAAAATGCTTAGAACCTTCCTCAGACCATGCCTGGAACTTAGTGAATAATATTTGGTTGTTATGACTTTATGAAGTTGCTTTTTTTTTTTTTAAGATTTTATTTTTAAGTGATCTCTACACCCAATGTGGGGCTTCAATCCACAGCCCCGAGATCAAGAGTCACGCACTCCACCGACTGAGCCAGCCGGGTGCCCCAGGACATGTTCTTTTTATTCTTTTTTCCTCACATCACATTCATCACCGGACATTAGCCTCACAATGTCTGGAGTGTCTGTGTCGTGACTTCCACTTGTCCTGTCGGGTTGGACACTTTGCATGCAGCCATCAGTTTGATGTTATTAAAAATGCCACAATGTAAAAATGAAATCTTAAAAAAAAAAAAAAGGAAGGGGTGCGTGCTGGCTGGCTCAGTCAGTAGAGCACGTGACTCCTGATCTCAGGGCTGTGGGTTTGAGCCCCACGTTGGGTGTAGAGACTACTTAAAAATAAAATCTTTTTATTTTTATTTTTAAAAAAGATGTATTTCTTTATTTTAGAGAGAGAGAGAGTGTGCATGCACACGTCGGGGGGGGGAGGAGAAGGAGAGGAAGAGAATCTGCAGCAGACTCCCTGCTGAGCGCAGAGCACCCCCCATGAGGCTCGATCCCAAGACCCTGAGATCATGATATGAGCTGAAACCAAGAGTCGGATGCTCAACTGACTGAGCCATCCAGGCGCCTCCCAAAATAAATCTTTTTAAAGAATGCCAGAACAGACATCTTTGGGTATAAAGCTTTTATGTTTGGGCTGGTTTCCTTAGTGACCCGGGAGGGGATTTGTGAGGCAAGGTGTGTTTCCCACTGGCCCTCTGGGTCCCCTTGATGAAAGAATCCTTGGGAAGGGAATTTGTGAGGCAAAACACAGCCTCAGGGCCAGGTGGTGTCAGAGGTAGTGTGGGCTTCTTCATCCACCCAGGACTTACTGGGGATCCCCTGGGTACCAGGCTATGGCTCTCCCCACAGATGAAGAAACGGGGCTGTCAGTTGAAGAAGATGGGTGGGTGGAGCAGATCATCTTCTTGCACCTGCCCTAGCATCTCAACCTGTCAGAACCCCGAGAGGCCACAGAGATGGTGTGCTGTGTACAACCCTCTCGGTGTGTGGGTAGGGAAACTGAGGCAGACCCAGAGGGGAGGGACCAGTACAAGGTCCCTGGGCTGGTCAGTAGCAGAACTAGAACTGGAAGCTGTATCGGGTGCTTTTTCCAGTGCACCCTAGTCACTGTTGTGTTTATTCACTCATTCATTCATTTCTTCGCTGCCGCAGTCAGGATCTTGTGGTGGGGACAGCATGGACTTTTAATGGCAGGTGTTCCTGGATTCCGGTCTCAGCTCTGCCCCTGTGTGACCTTGGGCAAGTGACTTCACCTCGCTGAGCCTCTCTGGGTTTAAATCTATATAAAGTGGGGACAACAATAGTAGCCCCTACTTGGCTTCTCCTGGAGCTGATCGGTGACACCGCACGTTATGGAGTGGCGCCTGGCGCAGACAGTCCATAAGTGGCATCTATCGTTACTACTACGAAGTCAACGCACCTTAGTCATTCTTCACCTTTGCCAGTCCCTGTACCATGTCCCAGGGACATGATGATGACTTAGACAGGGGCCCTGCCCCAACAGCCCCTTGGGTGGGGACTTTTGGGGGAGAACTCAGGTGAAGCCCTGCGGAAGGTAAAAACCAACCCAACACAAAACCCCACAGCAGCCCGGCTTTTGGTTGAGTTGTTGATCTTCATCCCCCAGATTCCCAGTGCCTCAGATAGTGGAAGATAGTGTCATTGTTTACAAATCACTGTTAGGGGCAACGGCAGGAGAAATAGCAAACAGCTGGCAGCTAACTGGTTCCAGCCCTTCCCAAGGGCTTGGAGCCCTGGACCTAGGAGCCGAGCGCCGCCCCTGGGGCTCCCTGCTCCAGCTACTGCTTGGAGAGACACACACAGGCCAGGACAGCAGCAAAGGGTGACACCGAGGCTCTGGCCTTCTGTGTCAGACCCGACGTGAGACTTTGGGGAAGCCTCCTCCTCTTTTGGAGGGCCCCTGGGGACGTTCCCTATCGATTTTTGCCATCAACCACTCCCTGGGCCAGATGGACAGAGCCTCACCCCTGCAGATATTTCTGCAGGCCAGGCAGGGAAGGACTCCCTTCCCTAAGAAGAGCGCTTTGACGGTGGTCTGAGAAGCCCTGCACTTATCTGCAAGCCTCCAAGAAGAGGTGATGGGCTTGCTTCGGGCAGCAGGCCAGGGAAAATGCGCTTTCTTCCTGGAAGACCCAGCGAGCCGGCGAAACAGCTTTGTTTCCTGATTTCACGGGGTCTGAGTCTCTCCTTACCCCAGGATTCTTGCGGATGTGCTTTTTAATAGAGCCCAAATCTTATCAGGCTTGTTTGACGCCACAGGCCCCCGTAGGGGGGTGGTCCCCAGGGGAGGGTGGGGCCAGGAGTTAGCCCTTCCCACCCATGCCTGAGACACTGGGAAGACAGGCAGATGCAAGCACATCTGGAAATATGCAACTGGACACCCTAGAATCTGTAGAATTCTCTAAGGCCCTTTGTTTTATGGGGAGGCTTCTGGCGGGTGTTTTTCTCATGCAAAGGGAAGTGAAGGGGCCCTGCCTTTCAGGCTTTTTTTTCTTGGGGAGATATGACTCCCCCCCCGCCCCCGCCCTACACCCACCCACCGGATTTCCTAGGCCTCGCTCAAAGTACTTTGAGGACCTCTGCGCACAGCCAGATCTCTCTGTGCAGTTAGACCGGCGGTCAATAGTTGGGGGGGGGGTTGTGCTCTGAAGATGAGTTTCTGTGCATGTCTTCCCGAGTGCATACGGCTTGCGTGCAAAGGTATGGGCGTCGATGGATGTGCGTGTCTGTGCCCAAGGAAAAGTGAAAGTAAACGCTTCTTCTCTCTCTTTGGTGTTCTTTGCATACCAAGCTCAGTTCTCACTGCACAACGCACCCCACCTCCCTCACCAATGACATGGGGGCGTAGTGGATTCGGTGGAGGAATCCGCAGGTCACCACCTCCCTGGACTGGCTTTAATCCCGCAGCTCTGCCCACCCCACCCTGACCCCTAAAACCCCGGGGTTCCGGGATAGCCAGTAGCTTCTGCACCTGATGGCGGTGGGGAGTAGGACTGCTGGCTTTTTCTTCCTCAAAGTAACTATTGACTGCTTCCTTTGCGTTCTTTACACCACTCTGGTATTTCCCACTTACGGACCAGGAATCACTTAAAAATTGTACCAACGAGCACTTGTGGGATCTATGGCCTGCTTAAAGGCAACTACCAAGGGGCAGGGGACAAGAAGAATCTCTCAACCATTGTGAAAAATGATTGGTGTGTGCCCATCTTCTAGAACAGCACTGTCCAATAGAAATGAAACGTGCGCCACGTGTGTAATTTTCCATTTTAAATATTTTAGCAGCCACATTCAAAACACAAAAAGAAACCAGTAGAATTCATTTTAAGGCTCTATTTTGTTTAGCCCAGTATATCTAAAATATTATCTTTTCAACATGGAACCAGCATAAACATTAGTATTGAGATATCCTACCTTTTTTTCCTACCGAGTCTTCAAATCTATTTCTGTGTTTTCCCCTACAAAGGAGCCACTTTGTGGCTGGTCCCATTTCAAGTGCTCAGTAGCCACCTGTGGCTAGTGGCTACCATACTGGAGAGTGCTGCTCAGCTCTGGAACCTTCTAACAGAAAGGGAAACCCAGTACCAGCCATTAGACAAAAGGAAATTTTTATTTTACGAAGAGCAAAAATTGCCAGCCCAGCGTTTTAATCCCCCTCTCCGCCAAACCCAGATTAGCATCTCTGGGGGAAATGTTCTGCTGCTTCCACATCCTGCCTCCCTTCTCCTAACCAGCCCTTCTCTCTCTCTCTTGCCCCACGCAGGTCTGGTTTCAGAACGCTAGGGCCAAGTTCAGGCGCAACCTCTTACGGCAGGAAAACACGGGTGTGGACAAGTCCACAGAGGCCGCGTTGCAGACGGGGACGCCGTCGGGACCCGCGTCGGAGCTCTCCAACGCCTCGCTCAGCCCCTCCAGCACGCCCACCACCCTCACAGACTTGACCAGCCCCGCTCTGCCAACTGTGACGTCCGTCTTAACTTCTGTGCCTGGCAACCTGGAGGGCCACGAGCCTCACAGCCCCTCACAAACGACTCTCACCAACCTTTTCTAGTGACTCACACCCTCCCCCCCCAATTTCTTTAAAAAAGAAATTATCTTTAGTTGAATTCCAAGTGTATTTTAAAATAGAGGCTTTGAGCAACTAACTAACCACATTTTAGGATCTCGCCTGGAAACAGAGGAAGAAAAGAATTGCGCGTCCGGCTAATGCAGCGGTGTGGACTGAGGAATTACTTGGAAAATCTATCTGCAACACAACATTTGTGTCACTGTACAGTTTTGTGGACTGAGCGAGGAAAAACAACAAATAATTTAAGTTGGCTAGAGCTTCTGTATTTTCAAAGACTGCCACGTGCCTTAGGAATACTGTTTTATCTCCATACTTTGGATGACTTGTTCATTTTTCTCTCCCTCTTTTTCTCTCTGTATATTTATGACCAGAGCAAAAATGTAAAAAAAAAAAAAAAAAAAGTTTGTTACTTTGAATAGTCCTAAAAAGAAAAAAAAAAACAAAAAACAAAAAATCAAACCCCCTCCAACGGTCGCTTTGTTGTTTTAGAATTTTAAGGTGGAAGTCTGTTCGAATATCAGAATTTGTAAAGTCTAACCAGTAATAAAACCACTTATTGAAACTAGTGGGTGCTGCTGGTGTTTAGTGGGGTGTGAAATTCACAGGACTTAAGGGTCTTACTGAAGCCCAGACATAAATTCCAGGGTCTTCTCTTATTTATCTGTAATATTTATTTATAATACGTGTGGCCCCCTCCCTTCTGTGCCAGGCTTTGGGCTGCTTGTCGAAATCCAGAGATTCCTTGCCATCCAAGAGGCAGGGACAGAAGAGATAATCTTAACATGGTGTGACATGCGCCAAGTGGAGAGTATGTCGACATAGTACCATTCATTCATTTGTTCTTTCAAATATTTAATTAAGTACGTCTTGCTGAATACTTGTGATAGAGGTAAAGGCTTATCACACCTGCATTTTCTGCTCTTCTGGGGCTGGAAGGGTGTGTCAGCAATGAGGAAAGCCTACTCCTATAAGGAGTGAATGCTGTCACCAAAGGGCAGCTTAAACTCCAATTTTCCTAGTGAATTAAAAAAAAAATTAATCTCCCAAGAGGGCAAAAGCAAATGAATTTGGCTTCTTTACTATGACTTCAGGCAATTTCAGAAACCCACAGAAAGGACGCATCCAGGGAGGACAGAGGATCAGAGGCCAGCAGAATGAGGTCGGAATCTCCACTGTTGCAGTGTGAGCTGAGAGAAGACATTTTCTTTCTGTGAGCCTCCGTTTCCTCAACTGGAAGATGAAGATAATGGCCTTTACAGACAGTTCTAGTGAGGATGAGGCAAGGTGTGTTGAAGGGCCTGGTGGAAGGCCTGGCACATAGTGGAGGCTCACCATGTCTAACTGAGTCACAGACAGATGACTCATAAGGGCATTGCAGGTGGAGAGCAGGAATGCGTGTATCCAGGCATCACCCATCATTGCTGAATGCATCAAGCAGGTGTGGTTGTCCACTGGGCAGCCCACACCCCTGATTTCTTGCTCTGAACCCTGCTGTGGAACACTCTGTTACCGGCTTCATTGAATGCCAGCAGTTACCTAGCAAAACGTCCCTCAGTGGCTGGCCAATCTGAAAATCCAGAGGGAAAATCATAGTTTCCTTGATGAGAAAACAGCCTGGAGAGATTGGGCGGGGGAACAATCCAGCCTAGGACTGCGGTCTCTTTCCCCTCCTCCTTGTGCCATCATGGTTGGGATAGGGTTGGGGAGGAATGGGCTGGGAGTGCTTAAAGCCTGGACAAAACGTTAAAAACACACACTCACAACCACTACTATTGTTACTGTTACTTAATGCCTGGAAAATGGTAGGAGCTCAATAAAGTTTTTGTAAATTTCTCTATTTTTCTCTAAGGTGTGTAAAGTGCACGCGTCTGAAATGAACAACAACCACGTAAACACCACCCAAATCAAGATAATAGGGCATTGACAGCGCCCAAAAGGCTTCCTTGGGCCTCCCCCCCCATCAGCCCCTCCCAGGGTGGCTCCAGTGCTGACTTCTAGCACCATGGATTAGTTTTATCTGTTTTTGATCGATACATTTCTGCTGAATGAACTCAGGATTGCTCAAGATTAGCCAACTTGCCTGAGGTCAGGCAGCTTAGTGGTGAGGAAGCCAGCACTGAACCAGGTCTGCCTCCAGACCCCAAGTCCTGTCAGCTAGTGTAATAGGATCCGTACCTCACCAATGGCTGCAGGAGAGAACGGGAACAGAGGGCCTGGCCCAGGGATAAGCACACAAAGTCAACGCCAGGTACTCCCAGGGACTTACATACATGCCCACAGACACGCACATACACTGTCAAGACACCCATGGATAGAGAGACCCACAGGCTAAGGTGCTTCCACCCAGACAGCCCCACACAAAGACACACACACACAAATACTCGCAGACAGACATAAACAGGCCCAGACACAAATACATTTAGACAGACACCCAGACCACCCCACACAGGGAGACCCGCACACAAACCCAGATGTGCACACATGCAAACATTTGCAGGCACCCAGACGCCCCCGCATAGCCTGGTTGTGCCCCCTTGCTCAGGCCCGGACAGAGCCAAGTCCGATCCCTATCTCTCCTGTCAGCACTGCCACCCAGACAGAGCAGACCCTGGAATGATGCCCAGGGGTCCCCCGCCCCCTACACTTTAGAAGCAGGGCCTGCTGTCAGGCTGGGGATGGGGGCACTGTGGAAGAGACATGGCTTGCCCCAGAGTCAGAGACAGAGAGAGACACACACGCTGAGTGAGAGACTCAGAAAGATAGTGATAGAGACAGGGAGACAGGGAGCATGGCAGAGAGATAGTACCAGGTCTGGGAGAGAGAGAGAGTGGGACACAGAAAGGGACAGGGACAAAGACGCAGGGGGCAGGAGGTAGAGAGACAAATGGATCAATAACAGACAGACTTTTTTTTTATTTTTATTTTTTATTTTATTTTATTTTTTAAAGATTTTATTTATTTATTCGACAGAGATAGAGACAGCCAGCGAGAGAGGGAACACAAAGCAGGAGGAGTGGGAGAGGAAGAAGCAGGCTCACAGCGGAGGAGCCTGATGTGGGGCTCGATCCCATCACGCCGGGATCACGCCCTGAGCCGAAGGCAGACGCTTAACCGCTGTGCCACCCAGGCGCCCCAGACTTTTTTTTTTTTTTTAAGATTTTATTTTTATTTGACAGAGAGAGACAGCCAGTGAGAGAGGGAACACAAGCAGGGGGAGTGGGAGAGGAAGAAGCAGGCTTCCGGCAGAGGATCCCGATGTGGGGCTTGATCCCAGAACTCCAGGATCATGCCCTGAGCCGAAGGCAGATGCTTAATGACTGTGCCACCCAGGCGCCCCAACAGACAGACTTTTAAAAAGAGAGAAACAGCAAGAGAGTAGTGAAGAAGTAGAGAGACAGACAAAGGTGGGGGCCAAGCTTAAGAGTGTCCAAGCACAGGGGAGAGATGACAAGACAAAGACGGACAGAGATTGAGAAGAGAGGCCTCAGAGATCAAGGGAGACCCTGCGACAGGTTCAGAGGCCGAGAGAGGCCCAGGCAGAGAGCCAGAGCTGGAGAAAAGAGCGATGGGCACTTTGAGGCTGATAAAGGGAGACTCTCAGAGACCAAGAAGGGAGACAGAAATAGAGTCGCAGGCCGAGGGAGAGGCGGGCAAAGGAAGGTAGGTGCTTGGCGGTGAAGGGGCTGAGACTGCCAGCCCAGCTCGGTCCACCTGTGACAGGACCGAGGGAGTAGGTGTTCTCACCACTGCTGCCTCTGGCCGCGGGGCATCGCCCCCCTCCCTGCGCGCTGCTACGGAGGAGACCAAGGTGCCAGCTAAGAGACCCTCTGCTCCGACATGCTGTGAATGTGGGGAGTCTCCTGGTTCTTGGACCCCCACACCCAGGCCTAGCACTAGGCAATCTGCAGGAACTGAGGTCTTGGCCATGACTTTCCCCCCATCCTGTCCCACCCCACCAAGTCTCCTTTTCCCCCTAGTGGGAAGGTCTGGGGTAGATCTTCCACTGTCTTCTCTGCCTTGAAAGAATTTTGACAAGGTACTTAGCTGCTCTGAACCCCAGTGTCTTCATCTGTAAAATGGGGCCAACGGTATCCAGCTTACAGGGGGTAATGTCAGGACCCCTGAGAGAGTGTGTACACACTGCATTCATGGTTCGACCAAACACGAGGGGGCCACAGTGAGGAAGTGTCCTGAGAAGTGGGGGGGGGGATCCAAGGAGGATACGATATTTGAGCTGGGATCTCGGATAAACCAAAGGTGGTGACTGGGTGGAAGAGGGGAGCAGGGGAGCATCCTCGGCTGAGGAAACAGCCAGGGCCCAGGCAAGAGGGCACACGGCACATCCGGGAGTGGAGAGTAATTTCATGGTGGGGCTGCCCCTGGACAGGTGGGGGAAGTGCAGCTCACAGACAGCCTTGAACACCAACTGGGACTTCATCCTGGGGGTTGTGGGGGAGCTGCCTCTGACATCCCCCTTCTTTCTGCAGGATGAAGCAGCCCCTTTCCCACCTGCACTCAGGTTGTAGTCCCATATGACAGAACCTCCTTTCTGGAGAGGAAGTGTTTGCCATTGTGACGGGTGGGTCCTGCTGCAAGAGTGGACCCCACCAGGCTTCATCTGTCAGCTGAGGCCCCGGGGAGGGCTGCCCTGGACCCTCTGGCTCCTGGGGACTCTAGGAGTGCCAACAAGCCCTTCCTACCTCTGTTTCCACCTTTCCCTGGCTCAGCCCCTCCCTTTCTCTTTGGCCCAGTGCTGGGCAATGGGAGCATGGAGATGATTTGGCCAACAGCCCCTCCCTCTGGCCCCCGGGGCTGTCTGGGAGAGAGACGTGCCAAGACCCAGCCACTGCCCAACATGAGGGAATCCCAGGGGCTTAGAGGAGCCCCCCCCCACCCTGGAGGGAGAGGCTGGCTCTGCAGGGGGTGAACGTCCCACCCAGCTTGCCAAAACTTTATAGTCATGATCTCACGGAGTCCTTCCCACAGCATTATGAGGCAAGGATTATCATTCCATTTCACTGAGAAAGAAGCCAAGGAGAAGTGTTTTGCTCAAGATCACAGAGTTTGGGGGCCACAGAGATACCTTCATTGCAATTCAACCAATCCAGTTGGCACACATCAATTCCTCTGCCATGCCAGGCACTGTGGCTGGGGACACCTGGACAATTCCGGTCATGCTAGGGTCTTGCAGAAGCAGACCGGGTAGGAGGGTAGCTGGGACTGGGGGTTCGAGATGCAGAGGGAGCCCAGAGGAGGCTACTAGAAGAGATTGAGGTTTGGGGGACTTTGTGAGTTGGAAAATCGGGCAACTGACCTGGAGGTGTTCGGGGCCGCAGGGGGATTAAGGGACAGGACAGAACTACAGCTCAGGGTGTGGTGTTTTTCCGCCAGCGAACATCACTCACGTGGGCAGGAGAGAGTCGCTGCCAACTTTGAGAGGTGGAAGCAGCCTCAGAGAGCCTCTAGCCAGAGCTGTGCTTTAGACCCACTCCAGCAGCTTTCCCCAAATACCCTTCCTGGCTCTCCACCACTCACTGGGGAGGAGCCCTGGCTGGTGTATCTATCTTATAAACAGCTTTTTATTATGAAAAATTTCAAACATACTCAAAATAAACAGAAGAGTCTAATGAACCCCCGAGTCCTCATTGTCCACTTTCTACCATTATCAACATTCACTGATTCTTATGACATCTGTACCTCCATCCACTGGCCACTCCCAATCCAGTGATGAGGAGGAGGGTCACCTGTGGGGTTTGGACAAGTTCCTTAGGGATTCCGATAGGCAACCTGAGTTGGGGACTGCCCATCTGACCCCTTCATTTTAGGGAAGAGCAAAGTAAGCTCACAGAGGGGAAGGGACTTGGCCAAGGGTACCCAGCCAGGAAGCAGCAGAACTGGGTTTATCCTGCATAAGGACACTTACTGAGTGCCAGGTCCTGTGTTGGTCACTGGGGATGCCAGTGAGTAAGACGGTCCCTGCCCCCCCGGAACTCAGAGACTAGTGGGGGATACAAATATCAAACAGCCTCAAAAGTAACTTCCTAAAGATGTCTGTGAGAAGGCATATGTGGGACCATGACAGCACATACACGGGTGAGGGAAAGGACAGCTCCCTGGAGAAAGGTATCACTGAGAAATCAGGTAAGTGAGTGGCAATTAACTCAGCAAGTGGGACGGGGAGGTGGAGAAAAAGGAGTAACAGTTGTGCAAAGGCCCTGAGCCAAGTTGGTCCAAGGCATTAAAAGGTCTGCCCCTACAGTGTGGCTGGGGCTCTCAGAGCAAGGGCCAGAATGGTGGGAGGCGGGGCTGGAGACACAGCCACGGGCTTTCCGGGCAGTGGGCTTGGGTATTCACTCCAAGAGCACCAGGAAGCTGGGAACGATGAATCCAGGCAGGAGGGGACAACTATGGATGAGAGGGGGCTCTTGAGGTCAGTCAGATGTTGGGGCATCTGACGGGGTGGAGGCAAAGGAGGCAGACTGGCTATGGGGGGTGGCAAGCAAGGGCAGAGTCACAACTGGGTAGACGGTGGGGCCCTTCACTGTAATGGGAAAAGTCACCGGGAAGAGGATGGGGGGAAACGATTAGGGATTTGGGGTTGGAGCTTGTTGAATTTTTGATGACTGAAGACATCAAAGTCTGGCCAGTTCTTCCCTTTGGGGGCTCCAAGCCACAGGAGAAAGGCATGAACAGGCCCTGGGGCATTAACCCATTGCTTCTCTTCTTTGAGTCTCCCATCCCTCCTGAGCAAGCTGGTCCTTAAGCTGGTGTTTGAGACTGGGTCCCAAGCTTGTCCCTACCCACCTATCTCTGGGCTTAAAGCCAGTCAAATGCCCCAAACTCATCTAAGCTTTACACGCTGGGTGGGCCCCTCTCTGCCTGGGAGTCCAACCCCTCAAAAACTCCTGCTCAAATGCCCGTCCTTTCTGGAGACTTCCCTGAGTGAGACTTCTCCCTTCCTGCCCCTGCTGTAACTCTACCCCTCTCACCACCCAGGTCTGGAATGGTCCCTGCATCCCCACAAGTGCCCTCACCTCCACCCGGCAGCAGGGCCACTGGGCTGTCTTGTTCCTACCAAGGACCAGCACAGATGCCCCCGTCACACATCTGTACTAAGTGAGCCATTTCCTGATGAACTGTCCGTGCATATTCCGGGACGATTTTATTGTTCTTCCTGCTACTGTAAGCTCCGTGACTCAGTGTCTCTGTCTTCAGGGTACATCCAGACAATGCCTGGCAGGTAGGCAGTGGGTCCTTAACAAATACTTTCTAAATCCCGGAGCGAATGTCAGTATAGGCGATCACCGTGGTTGAGGGTCCAATCCTTAGCGTTTTGGCCCTAGACCCCTGTTCTGCCATTTAATGATCCTAAGATCCTGGGCAAATGACTTACCCTCGGAGCTTCTAGCATTTTGAATCTGTAAAACGGGGGTAATGGGAACACCCGCTTCACGGAGTTCCGTGAAGCCTGAGTGGCAGAACTCACGCAGCCCCAGCGCAGAGCGGAGTGTCCTGCAGGGAGGAGTGCCCTGTTGGTGCGAGCTGTGGCTGTTGAGTGAGTGCCGGCTCTCACAGCAGGCACCTAGAGTCTCTGCGCCAGGAGAAGAGGCGAGGCAGGCGGCTCCCTGGGGGATGGCCTCCGGGGGTTCTCAGAGCCTGGGCTGGGGGTGGCTTGGGGCGGTTCCGGGCAGAGGGGGTGGCTGCGGGCCTGGAGCTGTCAGAGATGGTCCCTGGGGACCGGGGAGGGGGCGGAAGCCGGAGCCGAGGTCGGATCCGGCGGGGTGGGGAGCCGAGACATCCTGCGGGGGCGCCCGCCGGGACCTAGGGAAGCTCCCAGGGGAGAGGCCCCGGTCCGGTGACAAGAGGGACGCCGAGCGCAAGGCGACGGAGCCCCCGCAGGGCCCAGGCGGAGGGCGCCCCCTGGCGGTGCACCGCGGCATAGTTTCCCACCCCTCCTCCTGGCCCACGTTGTGGGGCTAAAGAAACTAAAGAAAATCCGGAGAGAGAAGTCAGAGACCCGAGATCTATTCCGGGCTCTGGACACTTTCCTCAGTTTCAAAACTGAAGGGATAATTTTGAGTCCCTAACGCATGTCAGGTCTAGGGGCTGGGACAGCACGGCAGCACACAGCACAGAGACTGGCACACAGTAGGTCTCCCCCCTGGCCAAATGCCCTCGTTTGGGCTTATTCCTGCTGTCCTACGGGCACCGATGTTGGGCTCAAGCCTGGGGGGCTCCCCAGGCACGGGAAGGTATGAGGTGGTGCAGTTCCAGGCTCTCATCCTGGGCTCCCCAAGGGGCTCGCTCTGCCCCCCAGTGGCCTCCGTGAGCATTGGAGCCTGAGTGGTGTGTGATGGGGTGGAGGGAGCTGTAGTGGCATTGAGGTGCGATGGGTGTAAGGGGGGGTGCGTTCTGGTGTCGGTGTAGCTGTGTGTGTGGCCTGGTGTGGATGTTCATTTGAGGGTGTCTATGTATTTGTTGAGATGTGTGTGTCTGTGATCGGTTATGTGTGTTTGTGTGTGTCAGTATTTAGGGATGTGTCCATGTGTGTCTACGACTGGGAGTGTGTGTCCATATGTGCCTATGTGTGTCTGTGATCAAGGGTGTGTGTGTGAAATCAGGTGTGTGTCTGTGTTCAGGTGTGTGTGTGTGTGAGATCAGGCGTGTGTCTGTGTTCAGGTGCGTGTGTGTGTGTGAGATCAGGTGTGTGTCTGTGTTCAGGTGTGTGTGTGTGGTGTGTGAGATCGGGTGTGTGTCTGTGTTCAGGTGTGTGTTTGTGAGATCAGGTGTGTGTCTGTGTTCAGGTGCGTGTGCGTGTGTGTGAGATCAGGTGTGTGTCTGTGTTCAGGTGTGTGTGTTCAGGTGTGTGTGTGTGTGCGAGATCAAGTGTGTGTCTGTGTTCAGCTGTATGTGTGTGTGAGATCAGGTGTGTGTCTGTGTTCAGGGGTGTGTGCAAGATCAGGTGTGTGTCTGTGTTCAGGTGTGTGTGTGGGTGAGATCAGGTGTGTGTCTGTGTTCAGGTGTGTGTGTGTGAGATCGGGTGTGTGTCTGTGTTCAGGTGTGTGTGTGTGTGAGATCAGGTGTGTGTGTTCAGGTGTGTGTGTGTGTGTGAGATCAGGTGTGTGTCTGTGTTCAGGTGTGTGTGTGTGTGAGATCGGGTGTGTGTCTGTGTTCAGGTGTGTGTGTGTGTGTGAGATCAGGTGTGTGTTCAGGTGTGTGTGTGCGTGCGAGATCAGGTGTGTGTCTGTTCAGGTGTGTGTGTGTGTGTGAGATCAGGTGTGTGTCTGTGTTCAGCTGTATGTGTGTGTGAGATCAGGTGTGTGTCTGTGTTCAGGGGTGTGTGCAAGATCAGGTGTGTGTCTGTGTTCAGGTGTGTGTCTCTGTGTGTGTGAGATCAGGTGTGTGTCTGTGTTCAGGTGTGTGTGCGAGATCAGGTGTGTGTCTGTGTTCAGGTGTGTGTGTGTGTGAGATCGGGTGTGTGTCTGTGTTCAGGTGTGTGTGTGTGTGTGAGATCAGGTGTGTGTTCAGGTGTGTGTGTGCGTGCGAGATCAGGTGTGTGTCTGTTCAGGTGTGTGTGTGTGTGTGAGATCAGGTGTGTGTCTGTGTTCAGCTGTATGTGTGTGTGAGATCAGGTGTGTGTCTGTGTTCAGGGGTGTGTGCAAGATCAGGTGTGTGTCTGTGTTCAGGTGTGTGTCTCTGTGTGTGTGAGATCAGGTGTGTGTCTGTGTTCAGGGGTGTGTGCGAGATCAGGTGTGTGTCTGTGTTCAGGTGTGTGTGTGTGTGAGAGATCAGGTGTGTGTCCGTGTTCAGGTGTGTGTGTGTGTGAGATCGGGTGTGTGTCTGTGTTCAGGTGCGTGTGTGTGTGTGCATCGGTATGTTCGGGTGTACTCAGGTGTTCAAGCTGGTGTCTGTGTGCTGCAGGCTGAGTGTGCGTTGGGGCTGAAGGGTGATCTGGGCCTGTCCATGGAGGCGGTAAGAAAGCCCAACCACGTGTCCACCCAGCAGAGGGCCGGCCAGGCCCCTGCCCTGTCCCTTTACTGGGCCCCTCGGGACTACTATATTCTTTGGTCTGCCTTCCCTAGCCCCCACCTGTGCCTGAGTCCAGCTCTCTACGCCTCATCTTAGAGATGAGGAAACCAGGCGCCGGGACGCTCCACCAGAAAGCCGTGGAGCCAGGGCACTGGTCCGACTCCTGACAGCAGCCTGAATTTTGTCCTCTCCCAGGAGGGCACTGCACACCCTTGGCCCAGCCTGGGGCGGGGGTGGGGATGGGTTTCGGGGCTGGGCCGTGTGGGGAGCAGGACACAAAAGGCCCAGTGTCTGCCCTTGCCTCCCCTTCCTGGCCCTGCCCTGCTTCAGGAGCCAGGTGGGTGTCCAGTGACAGACTGGGGGAAGATGGCCGCTTGTGACATCCACGCTCACTTGGGGGCCAGCCCAGCATTGGACCCACTAGCCCCACCATCCCATGGGCTGCCTCTCATTGGGTGTGACCAGGAAATGACACTTTGCCCACGTTTTGGGCTCCTGGCACCCGCTCCCAGCTGGCAGCCGCCCAGGGCCGAAGAGCTTGAGCTTGCCCTGCTCTGAGAAGGGATTGGTGAGTAATTAAGATCACGATGATATCAACACATAAATTAATAAGTATCATAATAACGGCTCCTGTTTGCTGAGGCCAGACTCTGCCATTTCTAAGTGCTTTCTGCAGGTTTTGGGGAAGTAGCAATGCAGGGGGGTCAGGACCTTGGACCCCAGTTCCAGTCAGACCGCCAGGATTACTTCCTGGCAACACTTCCCTCATGTGTGACCTTGGGGAGGTTGCTTAAAATCTCTTTGCCTCAGTTTCCCCAGCTGTAAAATAACAGTGGATGAATTAATATGTAAAAATCACTTAAAAACCCCGTCTGGCATTGAACAAATGTGCAATAAGTGCTAACTCTTACCGGGACTCTCTTGGCTCTTCACACTACCCTAAGAGGTAGGTATTGTTACCCCCACTTTACAGATGAGGAATCTGAGGCTGAACCATTAGCCAGAGGTCACAAAACAGAAAGGTGCCCAGGCTGGGTGCTGAGACCCGGCCTGATACCAAAGCTTTCTCCGAGGCCCTATTCCTCCCACTGGCATTGATGGGATAGTTTGTAGCTGATAGGATTAACCCTCTGAGACTCTAGAAAGTGCTTCCACAAGGCATCGACTTGTTTAAATCTCACCAGAGCTTTACGATGGGTCTTTAATAATAGCATCTCCCTTGATAATTGGAGAAATTGAGGCCCCGAGAAAGAGTGCTTTGCTGAAGCTTACACAGCAAGTAAGTGGCAGAGCCACCATTGGATTCCAGGTCTTTCCATAATTAAATAGCATCATGTTATGTAATTAAGGTTTTGCGGCATACCTACTGTGTGTCTGGCTGCCTGCCAGCACTGTGACCACGTGATTCTTTGTAATTCCTATAACATCCTGAGTGATTTCCAAATCCATTGGTTTTCTTCATTGTCCCTTGCTCTGTGGACACATCTATGTCTACCCCACCAGGCTAGGACCCCCCAGAGCACATGGCCAGAATGTGATTTACACCTGTGTGCCTGGGGCCAGCATAAAGCCTGGCTCACAGCGAGTGCACAGTCTGATGGAGAAGACACATGGTCTGGGGTGGTTACATGGGTGAGGAGGGCTGCCGGGAGTAGTGGAGGGAGACTTGGGAACGAATGTAACTGGGGCACCTGACCTATGGCCCAGGGTCAGAAAAGGCCACCCTAAAAGGCAGATGTCTGCGCTAGGATGGAAAGGCAGGTGGGTTCAATGTATTTACACTGATGGTGACATGTTCCTGGGTGCTATTTTATGCCAGACCTGATGATAGGTGTGTTTTAAGGGTTTTATATTCGGTATCACATTTAATCCTCAAAATGGCTCATTGCCTTCTCGAAACTTGAAGTTGGTACAAGAATTAGCTTCGTTTTATAGATAATGAGACTTGGGCATAAGGTGAGGATGTCGGGCAGCTGGCAGAGCTGATATCCGATTCCTGGTCCCCTGCCTCCCTCCTGGTAAAGAGCGGGTATGGGCTGGGGAGGGGTCACATGCCCCTCGGCCGGCTCCTTTCTGCCTTCAACAGCTCGGTGAAAGTCTGCCTCAACTCTCCTTCAGTTTTAAAAGCAAGACAGAAGGCACCGTGGGCAGCGGAGACTCGCGGCCGATTTCCTCCTAGCCCAGGCCCATTCTCAGTTCTTTCCTGGTTCCCATCCCTCCATCACCCGCGCCGCCGGAGCAGGGCCGGGCACGCAGCGAGCGCTCGGTGAAGCCGTGCTGACGGATGCCCGGAGCGGCCCCTCCTGGGCTACAGGCTGGGGCGGGATGGGGCCAGCGCTGGCTCCTCGGGAGGCCCAGGCTGGTGCGCGGGGGCCGGCGGGAGAGGGGTTAAGACCAACACCGATTAACCGCCTCCTGCCTGCCGGGCCCAAGTGCAGGGTGGCCTGGGCTTAGGGGTGGGGCTCTGGGGGCCCCCTGAGAGCCAGTCTTCCAGCACATGGGACCCCCAGAGTTTCGCCCGAGCCCCCCGGGGAGCTGTCGGGACGGAGCCTCTCTGGGGTGAGCCAGCGTCTGGGGCCCGCGGCTCCAAGCAGGCCAGGAAACGCCTGCTGGTGCATTTGTTTTTCCATCAACAACAGGCTTACGTAAACTCCTCGCCGGCTCCGAGGGCTGCCAGAGCGGGGGAGGCGGCCTTATCTGATGGGGGCTCAGCCAGGGCCGGGGTTCCCTGCGTGTCCCAGCACAGGCCCCGCGAAGGGAGCCCTGGCGGTGGGTGGGGGGCGGGGTTTGGCACTCCGGGCTCTGCTTCTCTCTTCCAATCCGGGGGCAGAAAGTGCAGGGTCCCTTCCCCCCCCCACGACAGCCAGTCTCTGTCCCCGTACCCCTGTTCCCAGTTCTCTGTCCTGCAGGTGCCTGCCTGCGCCCCACGGAGGGAGGGAAGCAGCCTGCAGTGACAAGCTGGGGTGGGCCAGTCCCCAGGCTCAGTCATTTGGCTCCTCACCCCAGCTTTGTGCTGGTCCAGTGGTGCTTGGGAGAAAAAGTTGGTTTGCCAGCCTCACCTCCAGAGGTTCTGACTTAACAGGTCTGGCGGGGACACAGGACTCAATAATTGAAAAACAAAACAAAACTTTACTTGGAAAAAATTTCAGAATTACAGAAAAGGCGATAAGACAATAATACAATGAGCTCTTGTAGAGTCTTCCTAGATTGACCAGTTAACCTTTGCCACTTCTGTGCCATCCCCCCCGCCCCCCGCTCCGCCTTGAGGTGGGTAATGTTATTATTTCCACTTTACAGATGGGGAAACTAAGGTTTGAGAGCAGAAAAAACGTGTCCAAGAAAGTGGCAGAGCTAACATTTAAACTCAGATCTCAGATGAAAACTTTTACTTTTTGGCTTTCTTTCTTTTTTTAAAAATTTAATATATTTGATTTCTTTTTGAATGATGAGTACCCGCACATAATATATGAAGGTACTAAATATGCAGTTACCTTACTCCAGCAGCCTGGTTCCTTAATTAAAGGCGGTCTCTGTTACTCCTTTCTTGTGTACCTTTGCAGACACATTCTATGCCTATGAAAACATACCCATAAAATAGTTTTTTGTTTTGTTTTTTTTTTTTTAGATTTTATTTATTTATTCGACAGAGATAGAGACAGCCAGCAAGAGAGGGAACACAAGCAGGGGGAGTGGGAGAGGAAGAAGCAGGCTCATAGCGGAGGAGCCTGATGTGGGGCTTGATCCCATAACGCCGGGATCACGCCCTGAGCCGAAAGCAGACGCTTAACCGCTGTGCCACCCAGGCGCCCCTGGTTTTGTTTTTTAATTTAAGCAAGCTCCTTGTTCAGCACGGGTCTCAAACCCACGACCCTCAGATCAAGGGCCAGGTGGAAATCAAGAGTCGGCCGCTCAACCGACTGAGCCACCTGGTGCCCCTCGATAAAATTGTTTTTACATAAATGGTATTGTACTGTCCATGTTCTGAGCTTTGCTTCCCCCCTGCTTTTAACTACATATCAGAGATTTTTTTTTCCACTTTGGAAATATAAAACTACTCCATTCTTTTGAAAACATTCCACAGTATTCCACAGAATGAATGTTCTATAATTAATTTCACCAGTCCCCTACTGATGGGAAGTTAGGCTATTTCCAATCTACTGTTATTCCAAGCTTCAGTAAATATCTACATCCATAGTCAACTTGCCATGTGCATATATTCTGTATGGTAAATTCCTAGAAATGGAATTGGTGGGCTAAAGGGTATGTGGATTTTTAATTTACTTAGATATTGCCAAATCACACTTCAGGGAGGTTGTACCAATTTACCCTCCCACTTGCAATGAATGACAGAGCCTGTTTCCCACAGCCTTGCCAACACAGCATGTTATCAAACTTTTTGATCTTTGTCAATCTGTTAGATATAAAATGATATCTCATAGCTGTAATTTCATTTCTCCTGCTACAAGGGAGGTTGACCATGTATTCATATGACTAAGAATCATTTACATTTCCTTTCCTGGGAACTGTTTGTTTATACCCTTTGCCTATCTTTTAATTAGGTTGTTTTTTTTTTCTTCCTGATTATGTAGGAGCTCTTAAAATAGCAAGGATATCAGCCCTTTGCTGGTAATATGTGATATGTTTATAATATGTGCCTTTTGACTTTGTTTATATTATTTTTTCATAAAGAATTAAAAATAATTTTGTGTAGACAAATTTATCAATCTTTTCATTTATGGATTCATTAAAATTTTTTTAATTTAATAAGGCATTCCTTAGTCTAAGAATTTGAAATTACTGCCAGGTTTTATTCACTCTAGAATTTGTTTTGGTGTAAGGTGTGAGGTAGGGGTTCAGCTGTTTCTTTGGTTGGCTAGCTAGTTGTCTCAACATATTTATTGAATAATCCATCTTTTTGGTATTGATTAGCAGTGTTACTTTTGTTCTATACTAAATTCCTATAGGCGTTTAGCTACCGTATTAATTTCCCAGGGTTGTTGTAAGAAATTAGCACAAACCGGGTAGCTTGTAACAACAGACATGTATTCTTTCAAAGTTCTGGAGGCTAGAAGTTTGAAATCAAGATGTCAGCAGGGCCAGGCTCCCTCTGGTAACTCTGGTGGGTCAAACCATGCAATTGGACTGTTCTAGTTTCTGGTGGCTTCCAAGAACCATTGCTTGGGGTATGGCGTTATAACTCCATTCTCTGCCTTGGTCTTACACATGGCCTCTCCTCTCAGAGTTTATGTCAGTTCCAAATTTCCCTCTTCTTCCAAGGACACTAGCCATTAGATTAGGGTCTAATCCAGTATGACCTGAATTCAGTATGACCTTATCTTAACTTGATTACATCTGCAAAGATGCTATTCCCAAGGAGGTTATATTCACTAGGTTAAGACTTGATCATATCTTTTTGGGGGACACATTTTATCCATTACAGGTATGCTTTCAAATTTCCTATTCTGCTTTACTGATCCATCTATTGAAGATTAGCACCCTGTTTAAAATATTGTAGTTTTAGGGGCGCCTGGGAGGCACAGTGGTTAGGCGTCTGCCTTCGGCTCAGGGCGTGATCCTGGCATTACGGGATCGACCCCCACATCAGGCTCCTCCGCTATGAGCCTGCTTCTTCCTCTCCCACTCCCCCTGCTTGTGTTCCCTCTCTCGCTGGCTGTGTCTATCTCTGTCAAATAAATAAATAAAATCTTTAAAAAAATAAAATAAAATAAAATATTGTAGTTTTATACTATGTTCTAATATCTAAGACTGGTCTTCACTCCTTATTCTTTCTTTTCAGAATTTTTTAGAAATTCCTTTTACTGGGGCGCCTGGGTGGCTCAGTTGTTAAGCATCTGACTTTGGCTCAGGGTGTGATCCCAGAGTCCTGGGATTGAGCCCCGCGTCAGGCTCCCGGCTCCGCTGGGAGCCTGCTTCTTCCCCTCCCACTCCCCCTGCTTGTGTTCCCTCTCTCACTGGCTGTCTCTCTCTCTGTGAAATAAATAAATAAAATTTTTAAATAAAAAGAAAAGAAAAGAAAAAAAGAAAAGAAAGAAAAGAAATTCCTTTTGCTTACGTTGCCATAAGGACTTTAGAATCAGCTTCCTATTGGTATTTTACCAGAATATGCACATTATATATATTCAGAACATAACACATATATTCAGAATATATATATATATTATGTATAAATATATAATATGTAAACTAGGAGAGATTTGGTGTATTTATAATGTTGAGTCATCTGATCTAAAACCATTCTACATGTTCAGGCTCCTTTTATGCCCCTCAGCTGTTTGTCAAAGCTCACGTCTTTTTTGTTTTTTAAAAGATTTATTTATTTAGGGGTGCCTGGGTGGCTCAGTCGTTGAGCGTCTGCCTTCAGCTCGGGGCGTGGTCCCGGCGTTCTGGGATCGAGTGACCTTGAGATCACAACCTGAGCCAAAACCAAGAGTCAGATGCTTATCCAACTGCACCACCCAGGTACCCCTCTTTTTTTCTTTTTAATAGGTTTTTTATTTTATTTTTTATTTTTATTTTTTTTCAAATTTTTATTTAAATTCTAGTTAATTAACATACAGTACAATATTGGTTTCAGGAGTGGAACCAGCGATTCAGGTTCTTTAATTTTAGTTCCAGTAAAGTTAATATACAATGTTATATTAGTTTCAGGTGTAAAGTACATTCCTAATAATCTTTATATTTTATTTTTGTTAAATTTGTTTCTAAATATTCTATCATAAACAGGGACTTCTCTTTCATTATCTCTTCTAACTGGGTGTTTTATATTTATGAAGACTATTAATTTCAGTATATTAATTTTGCCCCCAGACACCTTGCTGAGTTCCCCTATTATTTATAATGTTTTTTCAGATGATTCTGTATGGAATGATCAATTTTCCTCTTTTCTGATTTTTATACTTCTAATTTCTTTTTCTTGTCTGATCATGAGGGCTAGTACCTCCAGAATTATTTTATTTATTTATTTATTTGTTATTTATTTTTTAAAAAGATTTTATTTATTTCTTTGTCAGAGAGAGAGAGAGCATGTGCACAAGAAAGAGGAGTGGCAGGAAGAAGGAGAAGAAGGCTGCCTGCTGAGCAAGGAGCCCGATGCGGGCTTGACCCCAGGACACTGCGATCATGACCTGAGCTGAAGGCAGACACCTAACCGACTGAGCCACCCAGGCGTCCCACCTCCAGAACTATTTTAAATAATGGTGTTGAATATAGACACATTTTTCCTATTTTTCATCAAAATGGAAATGCCCTTAAAGCATGAAACTGGCTTTTGGGTTAAAATAAATATACTCTATTGCACTTAAATATTTCCCTATTTTATCAAGAAAAAAAAATTCTTTCTAGACTGCCTTCTTCTCTGGCTCCCTCCACATACAGCCTAAAATCTGCAGTACAGAATGACTTGTTATTCCTTGAGGAACTCTGTTGTTTCGTGCTTTCTAGCCCTTGCCCCAAACCAGTCCCTCTTCATAAAATGCCCTTCCCCCTGGCTTCTCTGGGACAAGGCCCAGAACAAAGTCATCGCCTCTGGAAACCTTCCCAGTTCTTTCCCTCCGTCTTGTCTCCTTCCAGCCTGTTTCATGGTGGACTATCACTGCCTGTGTCCTTCTCTGCTTCCCATACTAGCCTGTAAGCAGCTTGGTGTGTGTAGGGTAGCATGTCTGGGTTATTTGTGCTACTTTAGTGCCTAAACTAGGACCCAAACAGACTAAATACACAGTAAGTGGTTTTTGGGTGAATGAATACAGAATAAAAGCTAACAATGTATGAGTAGTTACTAGATGCCAGGCCTTATGCTAAATATTTCACATTCATGATCTCATTTAATATGTACAAAAATCCTGTGACATAGATGCCTATTAGCTCCACTTTGAGAAGATCAAATAGAAGCTCAGAGAGGTTAAGTAACAAGTGCAAAGTCACACAGGCAGAATGTGAACCCAGGTTTGTTCAGATGCAGTGCCCAGGCCCTAAGTCTCTAGGCCATTCTGGAGGGTTATAAGTAAATGTATGAATGAAGAAATACTACACTACCAGGCCTGTGGGGGTGGCTGGGAGTGGATATGGTACCTGGGGAGAGGAGCCCTGAGAATGTCTCCTAACTGGCCCAGAGGGTGGAGCTAGGAACGGGTGACTAACCTCCTGGTTTGTTCTGGATTGAGGGGTTTTGTGGGATCCTGGATTTGCAGCACCCAAATTGGGGAAATCCAGGCCAAACTGGGGCAAGTTGGTCACCCTAGTGATGGAGCCATAAGCCACAAATTCCCGCTCCTTGAGAGCAAGGACTTGTTTTGTTAGGACCCGCTAGGGAGAGGGGAGGCAGCCTTGGGAGGTAGTAAGCTCCCCATCATTGGAGATGTACAAGCAGGGGGAGGAGACTCCTTTACTTTCCCATCTCTCCCCCTAGCTCTTTGGGATTCTTCAGTGATCTTATCTTGGGGTGGGGGTGGGGTCCTGCTTTGTTCCAAGCTCCAGCGTCCTTGGAGAGGACAGAAACAGGGTAAAGGCTCAGTTGCTAACTGCTTGGTAGCTGAATGCTCCTCTGGATGGCTTAGAAAGAGCATTGGTGGGCACACTTGACCTATGTGTCATGTGGCTAATGGTGCTCCTGCCAAGCCCAGTGGCCCCCCTTCCTAACAGCCTCCCTGGAGAAAGGGCCTCAGGAAAGGGGACAGCAATCCGAGAAAACTGGGGGTAAGGAGGTGGTCTGGAACTTCTGTCTCCTGTCTCCATCAGATGAATGGTGAGTTTCTGGGAGCGGGGAAGTCCACTTGGCTCCTCTCCCTGTCTCAGGAATGTTCCTCCAGAGGGTCTCCAGGACTCTGGATCTCAGCCTCAGCAGGGAAAAGTGGTTGGGGTTGGAGGCAGGAGAGCTAGACTTTCTTTAAAGACTTCTGCATTTGTCAACTCCTTCCAATGACCATGTACTTTTTTTTTCTTTAAATCATCTCTACACCCAACATGGGCCTCGAATTCACAATCCTGAGATCAAGAGTCACATGCTCTCCTGACTGAGCCAGCCAGGCGCCCCCATGTAATTTGTTTTTTAGCTCATATACGCTTAAAACATTGTTATTTTTGAATGTGGCATAATAGCATGCAGTAAAATGCGTGTATAAGTGTATGGTTGGGTAATTTTTTACGTATGTGTGTATACCCACGTAACCACCCAGGTCAAGGGTAGGCATCTCTAGCACCCCAGAAAGTGCCCCTACCCAGTCTGCATCTGCCCCCAGAGGTAAGCGCTCTCCTGTCTTCTATTGCCTTGAATAGTTCCACCTGTTCTTGAACTTCGTACACGTAGCATAGTACAGTAAGTGTCTTTTGTGTCTGGCTTCCTTGGTTTAATGTAATAAAGGTGTGATTTATCCATGGGGCCGCACATCCTGGTGGTTCATCACCTTCTTACTGCTGTGTAGTACCCCATCGTAGAAATACCCAGCTCATTCATCTAGTCTCTGTTGATGGCATTCAGTGGTTTCCGGTTTGGAGCCATTGTGAACAAGGCTGCAGGGAACATATGCGTCCGGTCTTTCAGCGGCCATATGCACTCACGTCTGGGTATATACCTAGGAGTGGAATTGCTGGGTCATAGGGTGGGTGTGTATTTATTTAGCAAAGCACACACTACCTTTGTTATAAGAGAAATTTGGAAAAGCTGACAAGCGATTTAATATCACTTTAGAAGGAGCACAGAGGGAGTGTCATATGGGAGGTGAGCCCAGAGCTTTCTGGGGCCCCAGTTCCAGATTCTGGGTATGTGGCTTGGATTCCAGAGGAAAAGTCAAGCGCAGGCATGGAGGTTGGGCAGGGAGAGGAAGGCAGGACAGGGTCTGCCTATACGTTGTCTCCAAGGGCAGACCTCATAGGCATTCCTGTAGAGTCTGATTTGGGGCCTCCCTCTCCCCACCTGTGCAGTGGGCTGGGAAGTGGTGCACTTGGTGACTTCTGACGCTTTTAGGTCTTTGGGCATCTGCCTGGGAGTCTTCTCTTTTAGCCCCTCCCTTCTGCCCCCCTCGGCTGCTATCTGTGGCAGTGCTGACTCCAGCAGGTTTTCAGGGCTGGGGGAATGTCCCTGGGCCCTCAAGCTTCTGCCATGGTGAACCCTGTGATCAGAGCCCCGGAGGCTTCCTCCTCCCCTCAACCTGGCCCCAGCTGTGCCTTGGGCTCCCTGGGAACTCAGGGGGAGAAGGGGTGAGGTGGGCCAGCCTCAGCCATTTCCATGAAGTCGAGCAGCTGCTGTGCAGTTTGGGAAGTCGTTGATCTGCCAGGGGGGGCCCTGAGGGAGGTGCTAGAGCCAGGGCTCTGGCCATGGCCGGGCGGTCAGGTCACCCTCAGATGAGCTTAGGACTCGCACCCATATGCGGCAGCTGAGCGAAGTCCTTACCAGCGCAATCGAGTACTCCTCGGCTGGGCGAAAATACTCCGCAGCGCATTGAACCGACCCCATAGCCCAGGGACACTGCTCACAGGGCGGCTGAGGACACTTGCTAAACCTGGAGTAGTACCTAGCAGTCTACAGGTGCTTGCCCACTTGGAGAGCAACGTGGCCCTGCTCCTTCCTGAGCTCTACTTCCTCTGGGGGGATATTCACTCCCTTTGTGGTTTGTGGGGAGGATTATGTGAAATCGTATTCTATGAAGTGTTTCTCTTAGGCTTGACGCACAGGGTGTCATCAGCAATGTTTACAGAGGGCCTACTATGCACCAGATCCTACTGTTGCATTTCCCATAGCCCTCTGGGGGGGGGCAGTCCTAGAGGTGGGGTCTTGGCCAGGGATGGCTCCTTTGAACAAGACACCTGAGTGTTACCCACAGCTTGAAACATTATGTGACCCCTCAGGGTCCTTTTTGGGTGTACTTTCTGGTTCTCCTTTGACTGTGGTTTAGAAGTCCTGAGTCATACCCAGAGCCATTCCTCTTTTATCGACAACTGCCACCGTCCAGTTTTTTCCTGGGCTCTGACTTCAGAGCAGTTGGATTTGAGCCCTGCGTACACAGCCAATGATAGTGTATGCGGAATTGTAGTGATTCTTCTTCTAACATCAATACAATTGTTATTACTCTGTCTGCCCATTTATGTCTTTCCACATTATGAAGAAGTAGCCACATGAATTATTAGGAAGGTATATTTGGGATGGTCTGGCTCAGTGTCTTAGTCTGTTCGGGCTGCTATAACAAAAATACCATAGGTTGGGGGGCTAATACACAACAGAAATTTCTTTCTTTCTTTTTTTTTTTAAGATTTTATTTATTTATTTGACAGAGAGAGATACAGCCAGCCAGAGAGGGAACACAAGCAGGGGGAGTGGGAGAGGAAGAAGCAGGCTCCTAACATGGGAGCCTGATGTGGGGCTCGATCCCAGAACGCCGGGATCACGCCCTGAGCTGAAGGCAGACACTTAACGACTGTGCCACCCAGGCACCCCAGAAATGTATTTCTTATAGTTTTGGAGACCCAGAAGTCCAAAATCAAGGAGCTGGAAGATTGTGTGTCTGATGAGGACATCTTCCCAGGTCATAGACAGCCAACTTCTTGCCGTGTCCTCACATAGTGGAAGGGGTGGGGGAGCTCTCTGGGATCTTTTATAAGGGCACTAATGTTCATGATGTTAGGCCCCATCTTCAAATACCATCACACTGGGGCTTAGGATTTCAACATATGTATTTTGGGGGCAGGACACATCCAGTCTATAGCACTTGATGTACATCACGTTACTCAAGAATGGTTCAGGGTGTCGGGCGCAGGCAGGACCCGATGGGGAGCTCAATGGAGGGCGCAGTGGGGGGCTTGATCCCAGGCCCTTGGGATGATGGCCTGAGCTGAAGGCAGACACTTAACCGACTGAGCCACCCAGGCGCCCCTGACTGGTGTCCTTATAAGAAGAGGGATATCTGAACACAGACACTCTCAGAAAGAAGAATGCCAGGTGAAGGCAGAGACACAGAGAAGACCATGTAACGACAAAAGCAAGGTTGGAGCACAGCAGCTGTAAGCCAGGAACGCCAAGGACTGACAGCCGCCACTGGGAGTCAGAAGATGCCAGAACCTCAGATGGAGCACGGCCCTGCCAAAACCTTGATCTCAGGCTTCTAGCCTCTAAAACCGTGAGAGAATAAATTTCCATTGTTTTAAGACACCTCATTTGTGGTACTTTGTGCATAGCAACCCTAAGAAACAAATACGTAAGATAAGTTGAAAAATGCTAAGTATAAAGGGACATCATTTATGTAAAATTTTAAAACACGCACAACAATACTACGTATCGTTTGTGGATTTTAAAAAATGGACTGGGAGGATACATACCAAAAATTTTTTTTTAATTTTCAAGAAAGATTTTATTTATTTATTTATTTATTTATTTATTTATTTATTTATTTATTTTTTTAAAGATTTTATTTATTTATTCGACAGAGATAGAGACAGCCAGCGAGAGAGGGAACACAAGCAGGGGGAGTGGGAGAGGAAGAAGCAGGCTCATAGCAGAAGAGCCTGATGTGGGGCTCTCCCAGAACGCTGGGATCACGCCCTGAGCCGAAGGCAGACGCTTAACCGCTGTGCCACCCAGGCGCCCCTATTTATTTATTTATTAAGAGGGAATGAGCAGGGGGATGGGAAGAGGGAGAGAAGAGGGCATCTCAAGCAGACTCTGTGCTGAGCGTGGAGCCCGACACGGGGCTCAATCCTGCAACCGTGAGATCACAGCCTGAACCAAAATTCAGGAGTTGGTTGCTTAACTGACTGAGCCCCCCAGGCGCCCCGATACATGCCAGATTCCCGATGTTAGTTGTCTCTGCATGAGGAAGGGAAGTGGAAATGGGGAGGGGTATGAAAAGGACTTCAATTTAAAAATCTTCAACATCTTGTTTCTTTCATAAAAAATGTCTAAAGCAAAGATGATTAACTGCATACATGTGTTAACTCAAAGCAGTAGGCGTGTGTGGGTGTTTGTTCTGCTCTGCTCTCTGGGTTCTCTGTTATAACTGAGCGTGTAGCTGTGACCATGTATGTATCATGTACATATGTGAATTTCAAATCTTCGCTTAAGGGAATGTTCCTGGCTGCGCTGGCTGCCTTGCTGGCATCTTCCGCTATACATATTCTTGTGCACGGTGGGAGCAGCCTTGCTGGGTCCCACCCGGGGGAGGGAGTACAGCTCGATGATGTATCAGATCATGCCTTCATGCCTCTCCTTGGGGGGCAGCTCCTGAATATTCCGGGTAACCAACAGCCCCAGGGTGGTAGGCGACAGGGGCATGAGATTCATCTGGACCTGGTGGGACCCGGGGTAGGGGCAGGGGCTGCTTCCCACAAGCTCCTCGGTCCACTCTGAATAGCTTGATTCCTAGAAGCCAGGACTACAGATGGTAGAAGCACCAAGTGAATTTCTCCTCCAGGAAAGCAGAAACGATCCAGTGCCAGGTGGGGGAAAGGCCTGGCCTGGGCAGTGTCTGTCTCCACTGTGCACCATCTCATTTGAGACCATGGGCAAGTGACTCCCATCTCAAAGACTAAGTAAGGGGGTGGGTGAGAACAGGATGACCAGTGACACATGTCACCACGTGATACATCTGCATTCGTGGAAGACATCGTCGATCAATCACAGCATGTTTTCTGTCCTAGGTCCCGTATCGCCTCAAAATCCTTCTCAAGCAGGCCTCCAGGACCAGTCAGTCTCTAGGACCAGCTGGCCCCAGCTGCATGTGAGATGAGACCACTCCTGGGGGCGGGGAGGAGGGTCTTTCTGACTTGACTGTTCTGGGATCGCAACCTCTGGGTGGCAGTAAAACATCCCGGAAACTTTCTCAGTTACCTCATCTGGCAAATGGGGCCGAGGACCCCACTGGGGTCTGTCTGCTAGGAGCCTAAACGAGGTAGGAGACCTGAGATATGCTCATGGCAGACAGTACTGAGCACGTGGGAAGGACGTTCATGCCCTAGAAAGTACAGGGGAGGCTGCTATGGGACCTGGTCCCAGGTCTCTCCTCATGTGTCTTTCCCCATCTTCTCCCCAGTCTGGAAGGGTCAGCCAAGCTGTCCTGGATGCCTATGGGCGCTGTGCTGCGTGCATTTAATTTCATGTTCACCTAAACCCTGTAGTGTTAAAAATAATTATTATAGTGATGATAAGCATAATAGCGGACAGTGATAGCTCTCTGTGTCTTGCAAACTTATTCTAAGTTTTTACATATATTAATTCATTTTACCTTCATAACTACCCTGGCAACTAGGTACTATTATGGTCCCCATGTTATACATGAGAAAAACCGAAGCACAGGGTGGTCAAGACATTTGCCCAAACTCACACAGCTAGCAAGCGTCAGAGCAAGAGCTCAGAGCTTGGCAGTCCTGAGCGTGAGCCCTTCCTGCCTTCTGTAAGGTGGATGCCACCACCCCCATTTAACAGATGAGGCGAACGAGCTGCAGAGAGGAGGGGCTCTCATTGCCCAGGCCTCCGAGTGAGCAGCGGAGATTTCGACCCAGCCTGCCTTGCTTTGCTCCTGCACCATCCTGATTTTCTCTGGAACCTGCAGGCCCTCAGGAAAAATAGCAGAGTGCAGGGCCTCCGAATTGCGGTCCTTTGAGCCTACAGGTATCCCACACGGAAGCCAGGCCCACTGCTCCCTGGGAAAAGGTGAGGACGCCACCGGGAAGGGTGGAGGTCCCTGGTGGGCCCATGCAGGCGGTCTCTTTGGGGCTGGGAGGGGCAGGGCTTGAGATTGCCACTGTGGCTGGGCGCTCCTTGGGGTGTAGGAGTCGGCGGGGCTGCCCACCTTCTGACCTGTCGGGCCAGGAAGGCAGATGAGTGGCGCCATTTCTGGGGTGTGCCCTGATGGCTTCTGTACAAGCCTCCTCCTTGAGTCCCAGACCCCTGAGGGTCCCCAGGCCAGGGTTATGTAGACATGTCTGCATGGAGTGGGTGCCCCTATGGAGGCCATGCTTCTGGGACCGGGACTGGCTTCTGAGCACAGTTATCAGAGGAAACTTGAGGAGCTGGGCCAGGCTAGCACCAGGACCATCTCAGGAACATGTGTGCATGTGTGCACGCACACACACACACACGCATGCATGCACACACACACTCATATACACATCCACATCCGCCCAGGACTTACACTCTGACACCATCACCCACAGACACTCTCACCACACCACCCTCCACACACTCATTCTCACACCCACACTCTGACATAGTCTGCAGCTCACACTCACTACACCCACCCACGAGAGGCCTGCGTGGGGCAGGATCTTGGCTCAGGAGCCACTAACGCCCAGTTTTGTCTACCAGAACTTCTTGGCTCTGTGACCTTGAACAAGGTACTTTGTCTCTCCTACATTATTCTCCTCATATGTGAAATGGGCATAATAACCCACTAGAAACCTCTCAGCTAACCTGTTTGGTCCAAGTAGTTAATCAGGTAATCAAAAGGTTGGCTGGGCCACATGCAGAAGAATGAAGCTGGACCATTTCCTTACACCACACACAAAAATAGACTCAACATGGATGAAAGACCTCAATGTGTGACAGGAATCCTTCAAAGTCCTAGAGGAGAACACAAACAGCAGCCTCCATGACCTCGGCTGCAGCAACTTCTTGCTAGAGACATCTCCAAAAGCAAGGGAAGCAAGGGCAAAAATGAACTATTGGGACTTCATCAAGATAAAAAGCTTCTGGACAGCAAAGGAAACAGTCAATAAAACCAAAAGACAACCGACAGAATGGGAGAAGATATTTGCCAATGTCTTATCAGATAAAGGGCTAGTATCTAAAATCTATAAAGAACTTATCAACCTCAGCACCCAAAGAACAAATAATCCAATCAAGAAACGGGCAGAAGACATGAACAGACATTTCTCCAAAGAAGACATCCAGGTGGCCAACAGACACATGAAAAAATGCTACATATCACTTGGCATCAAGGAAATACAAATCAATACCACAATGAGATACCACCGCACACCAGTCAGAACGGCTAAAATTAACCACTCAGGAAATGACAGATGTTGGCGAGGAGTCGGAGGAAGGGGAACCCTCTTACACTGTTGGTGGGACTGCAGGCTGCAGCAGCCACTCTGGAAAACAGCATGGAGGTTCCTCAAAAAGTTGAAAATAGAGCTACCCTATGACCCAGCAATTGCACTACTGGATATTTACCCCCAAAATACAAATGTAGTGATCTGAAGAGGGAGTTGCACCTCAATGTTTAGAGCAGCAATGTCCACAATAACCAAGCTATGGAAAGAGCCCAGATGTCCATTGACAGATGAATGGATAAAGAGGAGGTGATATATATGTATAATGGAATATCACTCAGCCATCAAAAAAAAAAATGAAATCTTGCCATTTGCAACATCGTGGATGGAACTAGAGGGTGTTATGCTAAATGAAATAAGTCAATCAGAGAAAAACAATTGTATGATCTCACTCATATGTAGAATTTAAGAAACAAAACAGAGGATCATAGGGGAAGAGGGGAAAAAATAAAACAAGACGATATCAGAGAGGCAGACAAACCATAAGAGACCCTTAATCACAGAAAACTGAGGGTTGCTGCAGGGGAGGGAGGTAGGGGGATGGGTAACTGGGTGACGGGCATTAAGGAGGGCACGGGATGTAATGAGCACTGGGTGTTATGTAAGACTGATGAATCACCGACCTCTATCTCTGAAACTAATAATACATTATATGTTAATTAATTGAATTTAAATTTACAAAGACTGTTGGCTGAGGAAGACGGTCATGAGAAAGGATTCATAAATACTTTAAACACTTTATTCTCCCTGAAGATCATCAGTGTGGGCCAACATTTCTACTTCAAGTTCAGGTTCTCTGGCTGGAGTTCCACTTTGTTCGCCTGCACCCACAGAGCTTTGCGAAAGATTTCCAGTTCCTTTTTCTTTTTAAATGGATAGTTGGAACTCTTGTGAAGCGATCTGAATTTGGAATTCTGCATTGTTACTATCCCCTCCCACCCCAAATCTTCCCCAAAACTACAGCAACAGATCTATTTTTAGCAGTTTGTCTTTATTGCATATTTCCAAAGCATTGGACTTCATTTTTCTCAAAACATTACTTCCTCTCTCTCTCACACATGCAATCAGATTTCACTCTTTGTTTTATTTAGCTCAATTACATAATTATAACAATCCACACAAACTGGGCAGAGCTTTTTGGGGACACACGCTCCTGATTCTGGCTGCTCACAGCTCCGCCGATGGGAGCCGAGCTTAGGCAGGGCGAGGGAGGCTGCAGAGGTGGGCGCCCTGAGCCTGGGTGGACAGTTCAGGACGTTTCAACCGGGGACGGGAGGGTAGCCGTGAGTTCAACAAATCGGTTCAATGCGGATCAGGTTCACTACCTTCTTCCTGGCGCATGTCGCAAGGCTGCGGGGAAGATCATGCAGGCATCTGCCCAGCACATGGGGGCCCTCAGTGAACTGTTGTCGCGGCTGCTGCCCTGCACCCCCAGACCCCTGGCACATCCTATCACTTGTCACCTGGGCTTGGAGAGTCAGTGACTGACTCCTTTCACTGTGGGGGCTTCTTGAAGGCAGGATCTCCTTCTTCTCTGTCTCATCAGAGCCAGGGTTTGATACGGTGTCTGGTTTCAAAGCCTGTGCCCTTACCCACTGAACGGTACTCTGCACACGTGCCCCTGTGCTAAGACACAGCGGCACTGCCCCACGCAGGCATCCTGCTGGAAATCAGGGAAGGACCCTGCCTTTTTTTTTTTTTTTAAGATTTTATCCATTTAGTTGAGAGAGAGCACTAGAGAGAGAGGACATGTAGGGGGAGGGGCAGAAGGAAAGAGAGAAGCAGGCTCCCCGCTAAGCAGGGGGGACTCCATCCCAGGACCCTGGGATCATGACCTGAGCCAAATGCAGACGCTTGACTGAGCCACCCAGGCGCCCCAAGGACCCTGCCTTTAACACTCAGTTTCCAGGTCCCTTGTGAGTGCCCTGCGAAGGGTCCTGCAGCCCAGGCCGAGCCCAGGTGACCGTGGGCTGAACAGAACGTCTAGAGCTATGCTCCTGGCTCTGAGTGAAGGGAAGGAGGCAGGTAGGCTAAACCCTTCATCTGGGCACCCAGGGTAGTCCCAGCAATTCCTGCCTTTCCAGTGGCCTTCTAAGATGGCACGTCCTAGGCTCCCAACTGGGTCAGCCTAGGCAGGTACCCAGTGGGAGGAGATAGTCCGGGGTAGGACAGAGGGTCCCATTATACTCAGCAGCCTAGCTGCCAGGGTTCCTCTGTTGGAGAACAGGTGCTGGTATCTTTGCTCCGCTCTGGCCTCCTCCCCCAGGTAGATGGGGTGTTTGCCCTTGTTGAGGTGGGACAGGGATGGGAGAGGCAGGGAAAGGGCAGGGAGAGCCTTCACTCGCCACAGAGGAATGGTCACTCATCTGAACCCTTTTTTTCTCATTACAAAAGTAAAATGCAGTTGATAATTACATTAAAACATGCTCAATACCGTTAGTTATTAGGGAAATGGCTATTAAAACCACGATGAGATGCCACTTCTCACCTACTAGAATGGCTAGAATAGACAAAACAGATCATAGCCAGTGTCGGTGAGGACGTGGAGCAGCAGGAACCCTCATACACTGCTGGTGGGAATGTAAAGTGGGGCAGTCACTTTGGAAAATAGTTCGGCAGCTTCTCAAAAAGTTAAACGTGCACCTACCATAAGATCCAGCAAATCCACACCCAGGCATCTTCTATCCGAGGTAAGTGAAAATGTGTGATGCCCATGCAGAGACTTGTGCATGAATGTTCATAGCAGCATTATTCACAATAGTTACAAATTGTAGCCAACCTAAATGCTCGTCAACTGGTAAATGGACAGACAAAATGTGGTCTATCCTTACAGTGGGGTATTACTCATCAGTTACAGGAAACATTAATTAAATGATGGACACATACTGTATTATGGACAAACCTTGAAAACATTGTGTGAAGTGAAAGACACCAGATACAAGAGACCACGTATTGTATGATTCCATTTGTATGAAACGTCCAGAAAGGGCAAAAATATAGAGACAGAAAAATTAGTGGATGTCTGTGGCTGGGAAGGCTGGGAATGGGGATCGGCAGTAATTAGACAGGAGGGACCTCATGGAGAATGAAATTGTCTGAAAACCGATTTATGGTGATGTTTGCACAGATTGGTATAGTTGCTAAAAATTATTGAATTATATACTTGAAATGTGTGGATTTTATTATATGTGAAAATATATCTCAATAAAGGTGTTTAAAAAGATAAAATGCGGGGGCACCTAGGTGGCCCAGTTGGTTGGGCATCCGACTCTTGAGCTCAGCTCAGGTCTTGATCTCAGTGTCGTGAGTTCAAGCCCCACATTAAGCTCCATGCCCAGTGTGGGGACCATTTAAAAAAAGTAAAATACATATTCATAATAAAAACGCAAATATCACAGAGTATATACCAACCAACATATGTTGGGTACTTACTCTATGCCAGGCACCGTAACTTATAAGGTCATTGTATTAATAGGCAGTGATACTAAGGTAGTTAAATCAATTCTTATTTGATGGATGAGAAAGCCAAGGGACAGAGGTTAAGTGACTTGCCCAAGGCTGCCGAGTGGTGGAACAGGGGGTCCAACCTATTGGGTCTGCCTGGCCCAGTCCTTCAATGTTGAATTTCTATACTCAGCAGCCTCTCCTTCCACCAGCTCATGTAACCCTTGCCCTTCACTAAGATAAGGACCATCATTCCCCTTTTACAGAGGAGGGGATGGAGGCAGATGAATGTCAAATGGTTTAGGGAGGTCACTCTGCTTGTTGGTGGCACTAAATGGGCACCATCCCAACCTGGGCAGTGGGACTGGAGTGCTGCTTCTCTTACCGATTGCATAGACGGCCTATGGACACTAATAGAGTAAGCAAATGTTTCCCCATGGTTTTGCCCTGCAAGAGAATCTCTGAGAATATTTTGCTGTCTAATCTTCCAGACACTTTTTCCTATGCATAATTAAGATCTGCGGTAGTAACAACTTTTTCAAAAATGGCGTCATCATGCTACGACACTACTGTGCAACTTTCTTGTTTTCATGTAACGATATGTCATGATCATTGTACCGTATCAGTAACAACCTCATTTAAACAAAATTGCTGCACGGTATTCCACAGTACCGATGTCTCAGAATAAATTTAACCCCTTACTGAGGGGCATTTAAGTTGTTTCTAATCTTGCCAAGCTATACGCAACACTGCAATGAACATCCTATAAGCACATAGGTTTGGTCTCTGTTGTATTTCTGCAGGTTAATATCTAAAAGTGGCACTGCTGGATCAGAGAGCCTACGAATTTTTTATTTTAATAGTTATATTTGGAGTAGAACTCTAGCGACAGCCTGGCCACCTTGGACTTCACTAGTCTATACATACAAAGGCCACCTCATTGGCGTTCGTCCCCAAGCTCCATCTGGTCCTGCTCTCTGCCTAGTCGCTTGCAAGACTTCAGCTGTGCCATCGGCCTCTCCGTTCGTTTGGTTTGTCCCCAGGGATGGGAGGACTGGCAAGTGCTGGGAACACATTCTTCAGTTTCAGGTGCCGCATGGTCATTTGTCAGCGCCTCGAGGGAAGAGTAGCCGTCCTGTGCTGTCGGTGCCCTTCCTGCTTCCTTAGCTCCTGTCTCAGCCATTGTTACGTGTACAATTCAGCGGGGTCAAATCCGTTCGTGTCGCTGTGCCGCCAAGCTCCAGAACTCTTTTCATCTTGTTCATCCCCAGCCCTCCACTCATTAAACAATAACTCATCATTCCTCTCTCCCCCACAGCCCCTGGCAACCACCACTCCTTCGTGTCTCTAAGAATTTGCTGCAGGTACAATAGATTAAGTGATCACACAGTATCTGTTTCTGTGATTGGATTATCTCACTTAGCATAATGTCCTTAAGCTTCACCCGTGTCGTAGCAGGCGTCAGTTTCCTTCCTTCCTGAAGCTGCGTCATATTTCGCTCTAGGTACACAACACATTTTCTTCATCTCTTCATCCATCGGCGGACACTCGGGTTGCTTCTACCTTTTGGCTCTTGTCAGTAACGCTGCTATGAGCATGAGTGTAAAACTCTCTTTTTGAGACCCTGCTTTCAATTATTTGGCGGTACATATCCAGAAGTGGGATTGCTGGATCATATGGTAATTTCATTTTTAATTTTTTGAGGACCCTCCATACTGTTTTCCATTGTGACTGCACCATTTTACATTCCTGCAAACAGTGCCAGAGGGTTCCAATTTCTTCACATCATCTCCAACACTTGTTCTTTTCTTCTTTTCTTTTCTTTTTTTCTTTTCTTTTCATAGTAGCTATCACAATGGGATGGGTGTGAGGTGGTATCTCATTGTGGTTTTGACTATTTGCATTTCCCTCGTGAATCCTACCCGGTCTCCAAAGCCCAGACCAGTTACCTCCTCCAGGTAGTTTCCCCCTGTCTTCCTGTCTCCACACAATTCCTCTTAGACTGTGACCTGTCCTTCTTTCCCTGCCCCTCTTTCCCTTTCTCCCTCCTCTCCCTCTTCCTCCCCCACCGCCCCGTCTGAGGTAGTCAAGTCTATCTTGACTAGTCACCTCTGGGGGCCCAGAATGCAGCAGAGACTTTTGTACCGAGTGGGTTCAAAGGGTTTTTGGAGTGACTGAACCAACGAGTGGACGGATGTGCGGACGGTTGGAAGGTGGTAGAGGTGTGAAGGAGTGGGGGATGGTGGGCGGCCAGGTAGATGAATGAGCTGGACAAAGGACGGAAAGACGGAAGTCTGAACGGTAGGAGGAAGTCAGGTTCCTCTCTGTCAGATGCTCTCCTGTCACCTCTAGACACCCAGTGCCTTCACAGTTCTGCTTGTGGGACCTCCAGAGAGAACCCATGTTGGGAGCTCTCCTACTCTTGAACCAGGGCAAACTGGACATTTTTCTCTTCTGATTCCCCTTCCTGCTCAGTGTGACCAAGCGAGGGAGAAAGAAGACCTGAATCCAGCCCCCACTCTGCTCGCCAAACCACATGCCTGGTAAGCGTCATCATCCATCAGTAGGAAGGGACATCTTTTTCTTTCCACACAATGTGTTCCTTGCAGCCAAGCTTGTAGGGTTGTGATGGCTCAGGGGGTGCCTTTCCCTGGTTTTGAACGAGGACATCTNCTAGACACCCAGTGCCTTCACAGTTCTGCTTGTGGGACCTCCAGAGAGAACCCATGTTGGGAGCTCTCCTACGTCTCTTGAACCAGGGCAAACTGGACTTTTTTCTCTTCTGATTCCCCTTCCTGCTCAGTGTGACCAAGCGAGGGAGAAAGAAGACCTGAATCCAGCCCCCACTCTACTCGCCAAACCACATGCCTGGTAAGCGTCATCATCCATCAGTAGGAAGGGACATCTTTTTCTTTCCACACAATGTGTTCCTTGCAGCCAAGCTTGTAGGGTTGTGATGGCTCAGGGGGTGCCTTTCCCTGGTTTGAACGAGGACATCTGTTAGGAGGCAGGTAGCTCTGTCTCCACAGGCTCTCACTCTCCTGCCCATGTTTCTCCTTTCCTTCTTCTCGCTTTCCTCCCATTCCTCAGCCCCCCCACACTCCTGCCCACTCTTTCCCGCTTCTCTCTTCCCTTCTACCGCATGGCTGGAGGAAAGAGCCAGGATTTTGGATTTATATTGACTTGGTTTTAAGCTGCCATATCGTTGATAAAGTCACTGTATCTCTCTAAGCCTCAGTTTCCCATCTGTAAAACGGAGTTCACAGTTCCCAACCATCAGGGTTGTTGTGTGAAGTAAATGACAGAATGTGTGCAAAGTGTCCCATTTACAGGGACAGTAAAAACGGTAGTCATTGCTTTTATCCATACTATTGCCATCATCAGCTTTTCTTTTTTTTATGTAGTATTTTTTAAATAATTTTTTATTATGTTATGTTAGTCACCATACAGTACATCCTTAGTTTTTGATGTAGTGTTCCATGATTCATTATTTGCATGTAACACCCAGTGCTCCATGCAATATGTGCCCTCCTTAATACCCATCGCCAGGATCATCAGCTTTTCTTACATTTATAAAAAATATTGCAGTGACTATAAAAAAAAAGAGCTGTTATTCATATCATGACATGCTCTATGCCATCCTTCTACCCTTCCCCTGGAGACTTTCTTCTTCTTTTTCAATTGAACCTTTAATTTTTTTTTCTTTCTTTCTTTCTTTTTTTTTTTTAGAGAGAGAGAGAGAGGGAATGCACAAGCACGTGAGCATGTGTGCGCATACGAATGGGGTGGGGAGAGGGGTGGGGGGAGGGAGAGAGAGAATCTCAAGCAGTCCCTGCTCAGCGAGGAGCCCAAGCAGGGCTTGATCTCACAACCTGAGATCATGACCTGAGCTGAAATCAAGAGTCAGGTGTTGAGCCACCCAGGGGCCCCAAAACTTTAATTCTTGAGAAGCGTCTTTCATATGCCAGGCAGAGACTCATGGTGGCATCGAAAGAAAGCAAGAAAGCAAGCAAGCAAGAGTCTTTCTGCTTCTGAAGGCTTGTTGTCTACCCATTCACCCTGTGTCTGTTGCTACTGTGAAAGCTTCATGATCTTGTCTTCTGCGTCAGCCAAGTGTGGTTGTGAAGGCCAGCCCATGGGTAACTTCTTGAGCGCAGAGCTTGTCTGGGTTGTTCGTCTCTGCAGCTCCAGGGCCCAGCACAGGGCCCGGAACATAGGAGGCTCTTGTAAGGATTTGTTGAATAGAGGAATGAAAGGTGTGGCCGCTGGGCACAGGCTGTCAGCACCCTACCCATGTCCCTTCAGGTTATCCCAAGGTCACAGGCAGACAATTCCCTACAAACTGGAAGCCTGCTCTCTTTCTCCACCTAAGGGTGTTCTCTGGTCGTGCTCAGCCCGCCCGTGGGCAGTGGGAAGTGCTGGAGAGTATCTGCCCTAGCAACAATCCTCAGCAACGAGGGGAGGGAACTAGGAAATACGCCAGCTCCTTGCCCCTCAGCTGACACTTTGAGGCCCGTTCCATGCAGTTGCTTGAAGATCCCCGGTGGGTCTAAGCCCTGGCTGCCCACATGGTCACCGCTGCAGTAATGCGCTTCTATGGGCTTTGTTCCTTTCCCTGACCCACCTCCCTGCTCCTTCACCATGTTTTCCGGGACCATCTCCCAAATAAACTATTTGCACCCAAATCCTCTCGAGGAATCCAAACTAAGATAAGTGATGCAAACATTTCGTCTTTCAGCAAATGAATCACTCAATGTAAGAAAGCTAATTTTGTTCTAGGGAACAAAAACAGTTATAGTATTTTATCCTGGCATTTATAATTTCCCCCACCCTCTAAATGCACTAGAATTTTTCTGTATCTAAGAAATCTAAACAAGCCTCACTCCAGATTATAAAGTGCGTTTCAAGTAAATATCTGAAAATATTTGTTTCAAATATTGAAACAAATAAAGCAATTCCAACAAGTGATTGTATGAGGATCCTTGTGGATGGACACATACACTGGCTCACTGGGGAGGGGTAGAAAGAAGGCAAATTCTATAGTTGGATAAGCCTGGCTCAAATCCCAGCTCTGCACCTTCCAGCTGGGGCCTTGGGCAAAGACACTACATCTGAGACTCAGTATCCCTATCTGTTCAGATAAGATGTAAATAATCCCAACCTTCCCAAACTGTTGGATAATAAGAGCAGATAATGGAAGTAAAAGCTCTTTGAAAGCAGCAAAGCGAAATTCCTGTACATGTTGCAATGATTATTGAATGTCAAGGTGATAAAGCAGAGAGCAGTGGTGAGGACTGCGGGCTTTGGAATCAAAACAGATGAGCTCAAGTCTGGGTTTATCACCTAGTGGTTGGAGGACTGATGAGAAGTCCCTTTGCCTTTCTGACCCTCAGTTTCCTCTCCTGTAGTGGAGTTAATAACTCTAGGCAGTGGAGACGTTTTGGTCTCTGGACTCCCTTATACTTAAAAAAAATTTTTTTTGTTAAGTAATCTCTATGCCCAACACAGGGCTCAAATTCACAACCCTGAGATTAAGAGTCACATGGTTAACCAACTGAGCCAGACAGGTGCCCCTGGACTCTCTTATACTCTTAAAAATTATTGAAGATTAGAGTTTTTATTTGTTATTTATATTTACTGACATTTACCATACTAACATTAAAAATAAAATTGTAAAAATATTAATTAATTAAGTAAGTAACTGAAAAAAATACCAATAAGAAACCCATTACCTGTTAACATCAATACCATGGTTTTTATGAAAAATAGTTGTATTTTCCAAAACAAAAGTTCAGAGAGGAGTGTGGCATTCTTTTACATTTTGCAAATCTCTTAAATGTTTGGCTTTAACAGAAGAACACTGGATGCTTACATTTGTTTTGGCATTCAATCTGTTGTGATATGCTTTGGTTGAAGTATATAAAAAAATCGGATCTCATGCAAATATGTAGTTGGAAAAAGGAGGAGAATTTTAATAGTTTTTTTCAGATAATTACGGATATTATTATTTGATACTGTACTAAAACTTGAGAAGTAATAGTTTTTAAGAGGCTAGTTGCAGTTTGCACTCTGAATCATAGCAGTGACCTTTTCATATTCTATTTCATAAAAATTCATTGATCTTTTGGCATTTTTAAAATAAAATGCATTTCTTTTTTAATTTTAATTTAAAAAATTTGAGCATAGTTGATATCTTGCATTTTGAATGGATCTTTTGCATGATTTTATAATATAATGTATTGTCTTTTAGAAAATATTGGTTGGGGGCGCCTGGGTGGCACAGCGGTTGGGCGTCTGCCTTCGGCTCAGGGCGTGATCCCGGCGTTATGGGATCGAGCCCCCACATCAGGCTCCTCTGCTATGAGCCTGCTTCTTCCTCTCCCACTCCGCCTGCTTGTGTTCCCTCTCGCTGGCTGTCTCTATCTCTGTCGAATAAATAAAAATTAAAAAAAAAAAAAAGAAAATATTGGTTGACTGTATTGTGCACACCTTCCAAATATTGACACATCCTAATATACCATATCAGAAAATTATACTTGACCACACCTCATTAGCCTTTAAATAAAAGGAAGCTGTCAAACTCAGTTTTCCCTTGATTGCTCAAATTTTTATTGTACTCTATTTCTATTGTGTTATATGTGAATTATAAATCGGATTGCTTTCTCAACATCCAAGACAATCCATCTCAATGAGAGTAATGGAATTTTTCTGGAAGTTAAGGGAGAAATGAGAAGTCTCTTTAGAGCCTTGGGCCATCGAGAGACAATTAGCCTAGTGAATGCTTTAGGTATCAGTCAGGTGGCAAGATGAGTATGAGAACGAAGTTGTCAGTCAGGGACCCAGAAAGGGAAGCAGTAAGATCTTAAAGACACAGTTGGCTGAATGAATTGCTAGCAGTTGGCCTCTTATTGACCTGGAGTCAATGCCATGTTGGTGCCATTCTTTCCTTTCACTTCTCCAGGGCCAGAGTTTCTGCCATGGCCCATCAGTAATTCATCACGCAGGACGTTCATTCAATAAACGTTTCTTCAGGAGCTTCCCACTTCGGTCTCTGAGTTGGGTGCTGGGGATATGGACACTGCTCGGCTTCTGTGTCAGCCCGATGGCTCTTGATCTTTTGGGGAGTCAGATCATCAAATTTAACTTATTGGGGCAAGGTTTATGACCAAGGGATGTCCATGAGGCGATGAGCCCAAGAACAGATACTCTACCTGTTCCATGATATTAGAGTGGGCTCTTGAAGGGTGAGTAGGAGTTTGACAGGCAGAGAAAGGTCCTTCTTAGGCAAAAGCATATGCAAATGCATATGGAAGTGTGAAAGAACATAGTTTATGCTGGGAGAACGAGAAATGATGGGATCTCTGGTTAATGGGAAGAGGTGAAGATGAACGTGGAAATAGACCAAGTAATGAAAAACCTTGAATGCCCTTGTAAGGAATTTGAACAGAAGTCAGCCAGATGGGGTCAAACTCAAGCCAGGGTTTGCATCGCATCAAGTTAAGAGCGAGAAGTTCCCCGCCCTGACCAGGCACATTACACATCTTCCCTGCTGGAGGAGAATAAATTCCAGGATGTTGGAAGGTCCAGAGGCAGCTGGACAGGGCGGGCACATGGTATTCCTGGCTGTGGAAGGCAGGGATGGGATGAGGACAATTCAATGCATTTCCAAGTCATCCAAAGCAAAGCAAGTCTCATTTAACAAATATTTGTTTAGCTCCTACTGTATGCAAGACAGAGACGCTCACTCAGTGAGTTCAAGCCAAAGGTCAAATACGCACGCCTGAGACCTGGGCTCGAGTCTCAGCTCTGCCACTGATTTGCTGCATGAAATGGGGCAAATTGCTTCTTTTCTGGGCCAGCGTTTCCCCACTGGTACATTGTAGGGGTTAGATTTGAAAATTTTTGACTGTGGCTCCTGGCTCTCATGTTCTGTTACCCTGACTTGTTCTTCGATCTCAGACAAGCCCCTTCCCCTTTCTCGACCTCAGTTTCAGCATCTGTAAAACGGGAGGTAAGGCTAGACTTAGCTCAAGATACATGGAGCCCCGGCGACAGGCACCCGAGTCCCCCCTCCCCCCAGCCCAGGGTCCTGAGCCATCCCTTCAGCACACTTTAGCTTCCTCTACATTTCTCATCAAGATGCAACATACTTTAAATAGCATCTGCATGACTGGCTGGGTTTTTTCTTCCCGGAGAAGCTCTCTACAAAGTGTGCCAAGTGGCAGCTGTCAGGGCCGAGGTGGCATTTCCCTTAGTGATGCTGACAGCAGCTGTCCCGGCGCAGGCTGAATGGAATGGAAATGACATCATGTTTATTCAGGAAAGACGTTCTCAGACCCAGATCAGTGTCAGCAAGATGCTGGGATGCTCGAGGAGGGAAAACACACCCGAGACCAGTCCCTGGATCTCCTCTCCCGGAACACATGCCACACCACACTCCACGCACCCCCCCTTCCGCCCTTCCACAGACGCACGGCACACGCCATGCCCCGCAAACCCGCCCCACCCTGCACAAACAGATCTCCACGTACACCACACCCCCTCACGAACACACACACACACCCCTACATGCCACACACGACACGCACTCCCCCACCCACACACATGTCGTGCAAACATATCAACACATGCCACGATGACAGCATACACACATGCACCACGTGTTCACAGATACACCAACACCCAGAGGCACGTGCAGATGCTCGCGACGACTCCAGCCTCTCTACACGCAGCCGCACGTCGCACTACGCTCAGGTAGCGGTTTAGCAGTCAAAGTGGAGAAGAAGCTACAGGCGCCGAAGTGCATACCCAGATCTTTCTTTTTCTTCTCTGTTTCTTCTCTAAGAGGTGTTGTACCCTCCAGCGCTTAGGGTTGTTTCAAGGGCTGAACAGCACAAGGAATATCTTGGGTGAGGAAGGCAGACTTTGCATGGAGTCCAGACCGTGAATTTTAACTGCGACCCTGGGTGTGTTACTTAACTACTCGGAGTCTCAGTCTCTGCATCATTAACACGGGATGTTTTGGAAAATGGGATGTCCAGAAAGCCATAAAGTCTCCAGCAAAAAAACAAACAAACAAACAAAAAACAACACAAAAAACCTGTTAGAATGAACAAGTCCAGTAAAGTTGTTGGATATAAAAACAACACACAAACATCAGTTGCATTTCTATACACTACAACGACTACCTGAAAAAGAAAGAAAGGAAATAATCCCACTCATAATAACATTAAAAACAATAAAATGCTGAGAATAAATTTAACCAAGGAGGTGAAAGATCTGTGCAATAAAAACTGTGAGACATTGGTGAAAGAAATCAAAGAAGACACAAATAACTGGAAAGATATCCCATGTTCATGAAATGGAAGAATTAATATTATTAAAATGTCTATACTACCCAAAGCACTCTATAGATACAATGCAGTCCCTAACAAGATTCTAACAGCATTTTTTACAGAAATAGAAAAAATAATCCTAATATTCACGTGGAACTGCGAAAGACCCTGAATACCCAAAAGCGATCTTGAGAAAGAAGAGCAAAGCTGGAGGCATCACACTGCCTGATTTCAAACTGTGCTACAAAGCAATCATCCAAACAATATGGTACTGGCATAGAAACAGACAGACCAATGGAACAGAGTTGAGAGCTCAGAGATAAACCCAGCAATATATGGTCAGCTAATATTTGACAAGGGAGTCAAGAGTACTCAACGGGGAAAGGATAGTCTCTTCCATAAATGGTGTTGGGAAAAATGGATGTTCACACACAAAAGAATGAAACTGGACTCCCACCTTATACCACTCCCAAAAATTAACTTGAAATATATTAAAGACCTGAAACCATAAAACTGCTAGAAAAAAAAACAGGGGAAACCTCCTTGACATTGGTCTTGGCAGCGATCTTTTGGATATGACATCAAAAACACCAGCAACAAAAGCAAAAATAAACAAGTGGGTCTACATCAAATCTAAAAGACTTTGCACTGCAAAAGAAACAATCAACAGAATGAAAAGGCAACCTATGGAATGACAGAAAATATTTGCCAACCATATATCTGATAAGATGTTAATATCCAAAATATACAACTCAACAGCAACAAAACAAATAATCCAATTTCAATTTGGGCAAAGGACCTAAACAGTCATTTTTCTGAAGAAGACATACAAATGACCAAGAGGAACGTTGAAAGGTGCTCACCATCATTAATCATCAGGGAAATGCAAACCAAACCACAATGAGAAATCACCTCGCATCTGTTAGCATGGCTATTATAAAAAGATAAGAGATAACAAGTGTTGGTGAGGATGTGGAGAAAAAGAAACCTTTGGGCACTCTTGGTGGGAGAGTAAATTGGTGCAGCTACTGTGGAAAGCAGTGTGGGGAGTCCTCAAAAAATTAAAAATAAAACTACCACATGATCCCACAATCCAACTTCTATGCATAGACCCAAAGAAATGAAATTACTATCTCTAAGCGATATCTGCATCCCCATGTCCATTGCAGCATTATTTACAATAGCCAAGACGTGGAAACAACGTAAGTGTCCATTGGGGGATGAGCCAATAAAGACAATGTATGACAAATATATATAATTATATATATAAGAAAATGTGGTATATATGCATATGTACATTCGTTACATATATGATGGAGTATTAATCGGCCACAAAAAGGAAAAATCTTACTATTTGCAACAATGTGGGTGAAACTTGAGTATATTATGCTCAGTGAAATAAGTCAGATAGAGAAGGACAAATACTGTATCATCTCACTTACATGTGGAATCTAAAAGCCTGAACTCATAGAAACAGAAGTAGATGGGTGGTTGCCAGGGGCAGGGGTTTGGGAGAAATGAATGAAAGTGGTCAAAGAGTACATACTTCCAGTTATAAAATCAAAAATTCTGGGAATCTAATGTACAGCATGGTGATTATAGTTAATAAGACTGTATTGTACACTTGAAAGTTGCTAAGGGAGTAGATCTTAAAAGTTCTCACCACACACAATCACAAACTTAACAATGTATATGTCTATGGAATCACCATGTTGTACACCTGAAACTTACACAACGTTATATGTCTGTTGTATCTCGATAAAACTGGGAAAAAATGAGATTTTTTGATGCCCATTCCTGCGTAACAACCACTCCCAAAAGTTTATGGCTTACAACAGCAGCTATTTTTGTTCTTGTAAGTTTTTTAAATTAAATTAAATTTAGGGGCACCTGGGTGGCACAGCGGTTAAGCGTCTGCCTTCGGCTCAGGGTGTGATCCCAGTGTTCTGGGATTGAGCCCCACATCAGGCTCTTCTGCTGAGCCTGCTTCTTCCTCTCCCACTCCCCCTGCTTGTGTTCCCTCTCTCGCTGGCTGTCTCTATCTCTGTCAAATAAATAAAAAATCTTTATAAAAAAAAAGATTTAAATTAAATTTAATTTGAATTCAATTAGTTAACATATAGCTTACTATTAGTTTCAGAGGTAGAGGCCAGTGCTTCATCAGTCTTATGTAATACCCAGTGCTCATTACATCACATGCCCTCCTTAATGCCCATCACCCAGTTACCCCATCCCCCTACCCCTCTCCCATCCAGTAAACCCTCAGTTTGTTTCCTATGATTAAGAGTCTCTTACGGTTTGTCTCCCTCTCTGGTTTCATCTTGTTTTATTTTCCCTCCCTTTCCCTATGCTCCTGTCTCATTTCTTAAATTCCACATATGAGTGAAACCATATAATTGTCTTTCTCTGATTGACTTATTTTGCTCAGCATAATAACCTCTAAGTCCATCCAGGTCATTGCCAATGGCAAGATTTCATTTTTGATGGCTGCGTAATACTCCCTTGTATACATATACCACCTCTTCTTTATCCATTCATCTGTTGATGGACCTCTGGGCTCTTTCCATAGCTTGGCTATTGTGGACACGGCTTCTGTAAACACGGGGGTGCAGATGCCCCTTCAGATCACTGCATTTGTATCTTTGGGGTAAATCCTTAGGAGTGCAATTGCAACAGCAGCTATTTATTATTCTCATAATACTATGTGTTGACCAGGCAGTAATTCTGCTCCACACGTGTAAACTGAAGCTCTGGAAGGCATGGAAGATCCGACATTGCCTCCCTCACAGAGCTGGCAGTGAATGCTGACTGGAAACTCCACCCAGGCTGTTGCTCAGGGAGCTCTGTCTTCCTCCACCAGGCCCTCTTCCTGTGGCTGCTTGGGTTCTCTCACAGCATGGCGGCTGGGTTCCAAAAAGGAGCATGTCAAGAGGGGGAAGGTGGAAGCTGCAGACCTCTTAAAGCTTAGCCTAGGAAATCACAGTGTCACTTCTGCTGCACTCTGTTAGTCCAAGGAAGTCACAGGGCCAGGTCAGAGTCAAGGGGAGGGAAATAGACCTCTTGATGAGTGAAGTGACAAGGTAACATTTCAAGAGTGTGGGGATGGAAGATATAATTGTGGCCCCCTTTGGAGACACAATCTATGTCATAAAGATAACCACTTCCCAGGGCGCCTGGGTGGCTCAGTCATTAAGCGTCTGCCTTCAGCTCAGGGCGTGATCCCAGCGTTCTGGGATTGAGCCCCACATCAGGCTCCTCCGCTGGGAGCCTGCTTCTTCCTCTCCCATTCCCCCTGCTTGTGTTCCCTCTCTTGCTGGCTGTCTCTCTCTCTCTCGCAAATGAATAAATAAAAATCTTGGAGCCTGCTTCTTCCTCTCCCATTCCCCCTGCTTGTGTTCCCTCTCTCGCTGGCTGTCTCTCTCTCTCTCGCAAATGAATAAATAAAAATCTTTAAAAAAAAAACATAACCACTTCTCTCTCAAGATGGAGCGAGCATATGCCAAGTGTTTAATGCCCCCACCCAACGTGAATGTCTTTCCTTTGAGATCTGCCACAGTTTTCACATTCCTCTCACAGGGAGCTTAACTTTGACTGCCTAGGAACAGTGTCATTAGGGATTTGAGAACCAGGTATAATCCTGATGTCTACCTGTGCAAGCTTCTGGCTTATTGTTCACGTGGAAAGGGGGAGGGGAAGCACATCCCTTCCACCCTCTGAGCCTCAGTGTCCTCATATAGGCATCAGGCACATGATGAGGCCTAGTGATGGCAGTCATTGTTTAAAGTCCTTACTATTCCAGTGTCAGGGCCTGAATGGGGTCTGGAACAGGCCCACCCTGAACTCCTAGTATTAGGATTTTATACCACTGAGGCACTAGAGAGACAAAGTCTCTGGACTCCTATAGAGGCTCCACTCCAACCAAACGGGGTCCCCCAAGATGGGTTTGTCCCTTTCTCCTCCCCCTGCCCCATCCCAGCTCCCCATCTTAGATTAGCCCCTAGATACTACTGCACGTGTAGAGCACTTACTATGTGCTAGGCGCTTTTATCGTTTGTGTCTTTTTTTTTTTTTAAGATTTATTTATTTATTTGAGAGACTGAGAGAGAAAGAGCAAGCCTGGAAGGGAGGAGCACAGGGAGAAGGAGAGAGAATCCCAAGCAGACTCCACACTGAGCATGGAGCCTGACCCAGGTCTTGATCTCCTGACCCCGAGATCATGACCTGAGCTGAAACCAAGAGTGATTCTCTTAACTGACTGTGCCGCCCAGGTGCCCCTGTTTGTGTCTTTAAAACCTGACAACCGTTCTGTTAAGTAGGGAGTCTTATTCCTATTGGACACCTGAGGAACCTGAAGTTAAGAGAGGGACAGTGACTTGCCCAAGGTCATAGCATCAGCTGTGGCAGAGCTCTTGCTTCTGACTCTTCTGCTCCCCCTGGCACAGACAGCACTCAGCTTCCCTGGGTCAACGCTTATTGCAAGGGGGGTTCAAGATGGCAGGTGTTGAGATTGAGGGTTGCCAGTGGGGGGATGGGGATATCCTTCTCTAGCCCTCTGTTGCACACAGCTAGGGATAGCATAAAGACACAGGGTCTGAAATCCAATGGTCCTGGGTTCGAATTCCAGCATTGCCACTTCCTTGGGCGAATAACTTCACCTCTCTGGCCCTTAGTTTGAAAAATGATGATAATCAGAGGACCTACCTCATGGGCTTGTTGAGAGGATTCAACAAGATAATATATGTGTAAGTATAGAGTTTAGCATATGGTGGTGGTGGGGTGCATAAATGAAACAAGATTAACAAAACATCAATAGCCGTTGAAACTAAGGCATGTGTACGTGGGGGTTCATTATACCATCCTATTTTTGTACATGTTTGAAAACTTCTGTAGTAAAAAAAAATGTTTTTCAAGAGTTTATCCTAATTGCCTGCCACTAATGTAGCTATTATTATAAGTGAAGCCTGTTCTTGGAAGGCAGGGGTGGGGTGCAAATGGGTGAGGGTGGGAGGAGCTTTTCCATGACAGGACCACACCCTGCTCCAGCTGAGGGAGTTGGGAGTGTCATCATAACGCGAGTGTCACTTTAAGACAGGTGCAGCCACCCAAAGGGTTAGGGGTAACTGTTAAAAGATCTTACTGACATGCTCTGTTTGGCTAGTCTCCTGCTTGTGCCACCCACCTCTGTATTATGACTAAAGTCCCACTTGTTCCCCACCCCTACTTCAGCCTGGGTCCTCCCTGCTCCATCCTGTCATCCTACCGTGAATGAAAAGATGATATTTTACAGTTTCATTCCTCCTTTATTTCCCATCTGTCTTCTCCTTCCTTTTTTAAACAACTCTATTGAGATAAAATTCACACCTAGGCCATTGTATAAATTCTTTGAAGAAGGTCTATTCAGATCCTTTGCCCAATTTGTAATTGGGTTATTTGTCTATTTATTGTTGAGTTGTAAGCATTCTTTGTATCTTCTGGATACAAATACTTTATGAGATATATGATTTGCAAATATTTCCTCCCATTTATGGGTTCCTTCTCTCTTAAGCTGGAGTCTCTTCTTCCAGATTCCACTCTGATCTCAGCTCTACTAAATCCCAGAAACTTACATGGGACATGCTCCTTTTTGACTCTGTGACCTTGAGCAAGCAACTCCACCTCTTTGAGATTCAGTTTCTGTACCCACAAAGGGTGGGCAATGTCTATTTCACTGGGTCATTGAGAGAAATGGACATGGTGAGGAAACGAAAGCCCTCTGGTAAATGTAGACCCAAGAGCCATTGCAATCAGAATCCACCTTAAATCTACTTCACATTTGAAAAAGCAATATCATTTGGTTGACAGTTGTTTACTTAATGTAAATGGTATAATATTAAATTGTATTATTACACAAAATTACTTTATTTAATGCAGAGTCATTACCGTTACTGTTTAGAACCTATAAAATGTGGTACCCATTGGTCATTCCTAGCAGAATCTAGGCATTCAGCACTTCCAGTTCAAGACGTACTGCTGGCCCCACCCTTTTGTCCCCTATCTCCTATCCTGACCCACCACCAAAATAAAAGAAGAAAAGTTAAGTTAAAGAAAGAGTAAGTCCACAATAGCCAATGCTGGGGTTGGGGAGGTTCACCAACTTTCTCTTAGAACAACAGATTCAGCAAATGTGTAAAAGAAAGAAAACAGATAGGAGAGGTTTGATGGATAGAGTAGGCCCAGCCTACAATACACTCCTAGAGAGTCATAGAGAAGGTCCATGTAAATATTCTGTCCTAGAGTCAGCTGCTTTGGTGGAGGGTAAAAGAGAAGAGGGGGCTGAGGGCAACACATTACCTGCAGGTCTGCACATGGGATTACATGTTTGTCTCTCCAGCCCTGTCTTTTACCTTGTGTAGAAAGCAGGCTGCAGCATTTACCCCAGGCCAAAACCCAGAAGACTCTTTTATAAAGAAACTAAGAAAGTTGTCGGGGAAATCTAAGGCTCCTAGTGTGCATTTCAGTGACCTAGAGTGAAGGTTTCTTCATTCTAACATTTAGGGGCTGATTCTTGGCATACTTGCCTTAAAACAAAGCCTTGCCAGTCTCATCCTCCCTTCTATCCTATGTGGAGCACACAAAATCTTCAGCTGACAGGAGGCCTAGTAGAAAACTACTCTTCTTACAAAACAGCAGAGGAAACCCACAGTCCTTTTAAAAATATTAACAGACACCCAAGGAACAGCAAGCATATGAAGAGAACCAGCATCATGAAATTTTCTAAAAATTTCAAGCTAAACAGAAAAATTGACCTGAGAGGAAATAGAACTAATTCAGAAAACAGAAGAGAATTTTTAAATATCCTCTAATTAATATATTCAGGTTATAAAGTATAATAGCCTTAAAACCAAGACATGTTGTCATGAGAAAAATGAACAATCAGAGGATAAAAAATAACTCTGAAGGGTTAAAATTATAATAAAAATTTCACCAGAGACCCTGAAACACATAGGTACGTATGTATTATAAGGATGAGTTCTATATGGACCATTTTGAGCCTTTTAAAGAGTAAACGGAAAGCAGAGAGGGGGTTGGAAATAGCCAAAAAATAGCAGCAAAGAATTTCACAATCTTTACATGGAAAGGACCCACTACATACCCAGCACAATGGATAAAACACCACACCTAGGCACATCTTTGTGAAATATCAAGGTAAAGAAGAAATCCCAAAAATTTTCAGAGAGAAAAAGCAGTCCACCAACAAAAGAATGGAATCAGACTACCACTATCCCTCCCATCAGCAACACTGGGTCCTAAAAGATAAAAGAGAAATATTTTTAACATTCTGAAAGAAAATGATTTTCAACTTAGATGTAATGCCCATCTTTATTATCAGTCAAATGTGAGGGAGAGAATATTTTTAGAGATGCAATGATTCATAAAATTTACTTTCCATACACTCCCTTTTAGGAGGTTATTTGAAGATGTATTCTAGTAATAACAGGGAAATAAGCCCAGAAAGAAAAAGGCATGAGATTTAGGAACAGTGAGTCCAATCCCAAAAGAGAAGGATGACAGTGAGGCTGTAGGGTTAGAAAGCAACCTGTCCAGAAGGGAGGAAGAGAATGGGTGGGTTAGAAAGAGAAGTTTTTGAGGAAGTGGGCAATTCAACAGACTAGAGGAGTAATAGAAAATTTGAAAAAAAAAATTGAAGGTGTAAAAAATAAAAGAAAGGCAATTAGAAACTCCAGGAAAAGCAAACATTTGTAAGAAAGTCCTGGTCCAAATACAGAGTAAACTAATATGTGGCAATGTTTTTAGTGTTTGATAGATCATAAGAAAAGAGAATCAATTTGACTGTGATGTTAGGAAAAGTCTCCTACCAAGTGACCCAAGGGTCCTGATATTTGATTTTAAGAGAAGAAGTGAAATCCTAAGTTATTACTTGACTCATTAATAAGTAATACTGACACAGTCTTAAAGTAAATGTCACTTCTTGCTTTCAACTCAAAGTCAAACTGTGGACTAAGCACAGAGGTATTTGTTGTGGTTGATAAATGCTAGTGAAAATAGCTAGTGACAATGGGAAAATAAAATTGTAGCTGGCAGAAAGGAGAACCAAAGGGTAGGAGTGTGAAATCTTCACTTTCAGAGTGAGGGGTCAAGAAATATTTTTTTAAAAAGTAATTTAAGAGTTGTGAACAAAGAAACAATGGATTTAAGTACATTATTCACATGCCATTTAAAGTTTCAAAGGAAATAAATATTTAAAAATAATTTTTTAAGCATCACATGTTGGGNTATGAGCCTGCTTCTTCCTTTCCCACTCCCCCTGCTGTGTTCCCTCTCTCGCTGGCTGTCTCTGTCTCTGTCGAATAAATAAAATAAAATCTTTAAAAAAAAAGAAGAGTTGTGAACAAGAAACAATGGATTTAAGTACATTATTCACATGCCATTTAAAGTTTCAAAGGAAATAAATATTTAAAAATAATTTTTTAAGCATCACATGTTGGGAGAAGAAGAAAAGAGGTAGATTCCATGAGCTAAATTCCCATCTTTCAGTTCATGGAGTTGCTATTGTACAAAGATGATAAACCAAGAAATAGAAAGAAAAACAAACTAGCTAGAGATATGGAGTTACTCATGAGAGAGTTAGAAAGACAAACTATATTATTTAATTGTGTTTTCCAGGTGGGTTAGAATAGGTGGGGGTGAGGGTAGGAAGGAGTGGAAGACTTGCTTTTGATCACAACCTTTTCTGTACCATTTGATTTGTTGCTATATACACATAGTGCCATGATTCAAAAGGGATTGTTTAATAGGGGAAAGAAGGATTTCAGGTATTCTAAAGGAAACACCTCAAGTGGGTATCAAGACTCCCTGTCTGCCATATGGCTGCCATTCAGACAATTTCCCCTTCTGTTGAAATGCCAGCTTTGCTTCCCGACAGCTCTCTGACTGGGGCATGTCCCTTCTCTCAGCCTCAGTTTTGTCCCTTGTAAAGGGGACAATATCCTTCCCTGGTCAAAGCAGTACAGACTACAGGATGAGGGGTAAACATCCCAGCGCCTTCCTTCTTCCTTCCCTGCCTCTCCGCCTCCCTCCCCCTCTCCTGGGGGGCTGTTTGGAACCCGAAGTGTAAGACTGGTTTTAAAAATTCAGCAGAAAAAAAAAAAAAAAGGCCTCCGTGTCTGAGAAACAGTCTTTGCAGCACAGCGGTGAATGGATGTTTTTGCCTCGGTGCTGCTTCTGCCTTCCAAGGAACGGTCTGGACCAGCTGGTGTGTGTGCGCGCGCGTGTGCCTGCGTGCGTGTGTCTGTGCATGTGTGTGTGTGTGTGCTTCACAGCCTAGTGGTCCCTATTTAATACTCAGGAAGGGGGTGTCAGCTGGAGGCTGCTTGCCCTGCCGCAAGCTTCTCGCTGAAAACGGAGGGCAAGGGGGTGACTGCTTAATGACTAGATGTTAAATGTTCCAAACAATTTATACATTTAGAATCCTAAGTTTTCAAAACTCAGCCCGCCGCGCCGTTCTGCAGATCTTGTTTATAACACATTTGGCTAAAATTATCTCGGCGCACACAGCACCCCCTACAGCAGATGCTTCGGGACGTGCAGCCCTGTTTTGATCCCAGATATTCGTGCTCAAGCTATTTGTGTTCGCCGTAAAGGAAACACGAAACCGAGGAACAGTGGCTCTGGCGATTTTTATAAATATATGCCTAATCTTCGCAGCGGGCACTGGGGTTCAAGTTTTATTTATGTGTGTTTTTGCCTCCTTGTGCCCCAAGGGGCTTGTTTTCCCATGTGTCTACAGGGGCTGCTGCCTGCTCATGGAGGAAGAGTGGGGATGGAGCCAAGTTTCATGCCTGAGGACTGTCCTCGTCCTTGTCCCCCGAGATCGCTTGGAGCAGGGCAAAGATCGGGGGCTTTGGACTCCGCCACTACTTTTGGTCATTCTTCTCCTGCCTGAGCCTCACCTTCCTCATCTGTGACATGGGGATAGTATTATTTCCTACCTCGCAGGGGTGTTGTGAGGATTGTATGAAATGCTCAGTAGATGTTGGTTGGTTCGTTCAGGTGGTATTCACTGAGCAGACCAGGGCTTCTCAAGCTCTGCTGTATATCAGGATCTCGGGGAGCCTTTAGCCCCTCCAGGTGTGCACGCTGCACCTCAGAGCCCGTACCTCCGACTCTCAGGGTGAGCGGGAGCAGGCCTCAGTGGTTTAAACAATCCCCCAGGAGTTACCAGTGTTTGAGAACCGCTGACCTGATAAGTGCTTCCCAGACTTGTATGTGCACACGAGTTCCCTAGGGTTTGTTGAAATACAGAGCATGGTCGGCAAGGTCAGGGGCTGGGGCAGGGGTGCTAGAGTTGCATTTCTTTCTTTCTTTCTTTCTTTCTTTCTTTCTTTCTTTCTTTCTTTCTTTCTTTCTTTGAGAGAGAGAAAGAGAGCACCCACATAAGGAGAGGGGAGAGAGAATCTTAAGCAGACTCTACACCCAACGTAGAGCCAGACTCGGGGCTCGATCTCACGACCCTGAGATCATAACCCTGAGCTGAAATCAAGAGACAGACACTTAACCAACTGAGCCACCCAGGAGCCCCTGGAGCTGCATTTCTAACAAGCGCCTGGGTGATGGTGATGTCACGTGATGCTGTTGGTCTGAGGACCACACTTTGAAAAGCAAGGTTCTAGGTACTCTGTTAGGTCCTTGGGTATCAGTTAGGCTGGGCAGGTGTAGTTACTGCCCACATAGAGCTTACGAGGGGTACAAACCATTTAACAGGTAATGACAACGATGAATGTTACGACAAGGAAAGGACAGGGTCCTATGAGAGTGTGTCGGGGACCATTGGACCAGGCTCTGGGAGTTGGGGTGGAGGGATCAGGAATGACTTCCTAGAGCAAGCTAGTGTTAGCCAAGAGAAAGAGGAGGGGTACTGGGGATATGGATGCACGCAGACAGAATAGCAGGTGCAAAAGCCCAGGGGCAAGAGAGGAGAGCAAGGGCTAGTGGTTTGGTGTGATTGAGTTCGGTGAGCTGGAGCTGTAAGCAGGGCCCAGAGCCGGTAGAAAGTTACCAGCCCTCATGTTAAGGGGCTTGACCTTTGTCCAAAAGGAAGTGGATGGGGGAAAGCGGTGAAAAGCTCAGAGAGGGGAGAGAGATATAATCCGTGTGGCCTTGGGGAATTCTTGGCATTCCATTCACTCCTTCTCACCAGGCTCCATCAGCAAAGCCTATCTGCAGAAGAAACCCGGATTATCAACAATCAGTGAGAAGGGCAGTTAAAGCCCCTACTATGTGCAGAGCTCAGGGTTAGCTGCTGCTGGGCAACATGAGATAACTCTGACCCCGTCCCTGTCCTCTGAAAGCCCTCGACCATTGTGTGTTTGGGGGTGTGGGTTGGTGGGAGATCGACACAAAGAATAGGAACATGGGGTGGATTCCAAGAGATTCAGGAGAGCAGCATGAAGAGAGCTCAGAAAAAGGGGTCAGAGGAAGGGAGCCCATGTAGACTGGAGGTTTTGAGAGAGCTTCTATGAAGAGGAGGATGGTTGGGGGCTAGTATGAGGTCACAGAGGAAGGGCACGGGGATTCCAGAAGGAATGACGAAAGGTACCCTGGGAGAACAGTGCCTCCTAGACTAGCATAACCTGTTAGGGAGTAAGAGGGCAGACCCAGTGCCGTCTTCAACACTACTGATCCCCAGAACCTGGCAGAGAGCTGGCATATTCCATAAATGTTTGTCGAGTGACTGTTGATGGTAAGGTGGTGCTATGGACTGAATGTTCATGTCCTCTCAACATCCACATGTTGGACCCCTAAGCCCCAGTGTGGTATTTGGAGGTGGGGCTTTGGGAGATGATTAGGATTATAGGAGGTCTTGATGGTGAGGCCCTCATGATGGGATCCGTGCCCTTATAAGGAGACCCCCAACGAGCTTGCAGTCTCTTTCTCTCCCCTAGACATGCGAGGACACAGGAGGAAGCCAACTATAAGCCAGGAAGAGAACTCTCGCCAGGGACTGAATCAACCGGCACCTTGATCCCAGACTCCAAAACCACAAGAAAAGACATTTCTGGGTGGCCGCCTGAACTGGCCAAGATGGGTGGAGTCTGAGTGTGAAGGGTCAGGCCTGAAGGCAGCCTTGGTTTATTTTCAACAGGTGTCTTCCTCAGCTATTATAACCCTTGTCTTTGGTCAGTAAATAGTGGCTGGTCCAAATCCCTGCACAGCAGCCCCTACCCCACCCCCTGCCCTGATACCAGGCCACCCTGGCTCTTCCCTGGAACTGCTGGATCTCTCCATTCTCAAGCAATTGCAAAGTGAATGTCCTGAATCCCAGAAGACCTTGGAAAATGTGCTCCAGGGCCAATGCCCCTGATAGTCAAGGTCGCAGGGCCCTGTTGTGTTATTTGCAAGCTCACTCTTGGCTGCCAGTAGCAGAGGCCACCTCTAGGAGACTCAGAACCAAGAGATGGAAAATTGTAGGGCCCAGCTGGCTCCCTGCGGGCAAGGGTTGGGTGCAGACAGAACCAGGGCCTGACATCTCCGATAGCCAGCCCAGGAAATGCTCTTTGTCTCAGGCCCCACTTCCCTCTATGTTTCTGTCTGCTTTTTTCCCTCTGACGCCTGGCCTTTTCTTCTCCTGGGTCATGGCAGGGCACGGCCCACGAGGCTCTTAGGCTTACATCCAAAGAGCCTGACCCTTCATTTCAGCTCCAGGTCCAAAATCCCAGGCAAGGCCTCTGATTGATCCAACTTGAGTCACTTGCCCAATCGATTGCGGCTCAGGGAAGGGTCGTGTTGACTAACATGGCTGCTCATGCCGGAATCCTGTGGACGGAGTGCATGCACATGCGTGTTGGGGATGGGGGATTAAGAACTTTCCAGGAAAAGGACAGGAGCCCCAGAAATGGGAAGAGGCTTGGCGGCCAAATAGTAAGTGTCCACTACACTACGTTAAGGAATGTGGGCTTTGTAAACAGGCCGTGGGAGGCCATGGAAGGTTTTGGAGGTTTAGCATGATCAGCGTTCGGAGAGATTTTTCTCCTAGTGGTGTGGAGGAAGAAAGGAGGAGACAGGGAGACCAGTGGAGGCCACCGCAGTTTTGCAGGAGGGACGGGATGGGGACCGGCATTCAGGGTAACAAAGCAGGCAGAAGAGGTGCGGGATGAGGACACACAGTGCGGAATGAGTGACAGAAAGCTGTTGGGACAGATCCGGTCTGTGGTCCTGGCGGTGTGGGGCCCATTCATCACTGTGGAGGGTGATGGGAATGAAGTCTTCACACTTGGAATCCACCTGAGTCCCTGGCTGAGGAGAGGAGAGGGCCTGCAATCAATTCTCATTTCAGAGCAGTTGGTATGATTCTGTTAATCTCTCAAAGGGACCCCGAGCCTGATGTTTGCACAGCCAAGAGGCTCAAGGAATTTCTCAAAGGATAGACAATCTTCTTTCTATATCAGGGGTCTGCAAACTATGCCTGTCTTGTAAATATAGTTTATTTGAACACAACCCGCTCGTTCATGTATTGTTTTGCCTGCAAAGCCTAAAATATTGACCATTTTGCCCTCTGTAGAGAAAATTTTCTGACTCCTGTTCCACATCAAGTTGACCCTAGCTTCTTCACACTCCCATTGTCACCCAGCCCCAGAAATCAGGGACCGCCAATCTCCTCTTCCGGAGGGGGACTCGGACAGCCTCTGAGATTAACAGATTAAAATCTCCATTTTAAATTCAAAAGGGTGAGTCCTGATTTACCTGGGCCCACCTGTCAGTTCCAAAGTCATTAACCAGGTGAGATCCCTGGAGGCCTGGTGAGTCCTGATGCAAATGGGGTGCTCAGGTGTTCCCGCTGTCCCAGCATCCTGGCAGCACCTGGATCAGACTGCTCCGTGGGCTTACGCTTCCTTTGGGGAGGAGATGTCAAGCAATTCGCGGGAAGGCTGAGGCTGGTTATTAAGTCGCAGGATGAGAGAGCGGAGAGGAAATTCTGACAATCCAACCATGAGGGGCCCACCAGGGAGGGAGGCACAGCAGGAGACATCAGTGCGAACACCCCGGGTGCGCTACCCAGCTCAGCCAGGACGGAAGGAGGAGTGCAATTAAGAAGGAACCAGAGGAGCGCAAGAGGGTAGGAATGCGGGCTTGAAGGTTTGAAGGCTGGGGAAAAGTCAAAGCTCGTGAAAGATGTTTAGAACACACCGAAGGTGCTTCAGGGCTGTATCTGGGGCAAGAGACCCAAGATGGAGACTTGCTGTTTGGTATGAGTGTAATGCTAATAGAAGATAGACGTTCCCCCCCAAGGAAGGAGAACACTCTTGAGAAAGGAGAAGGAAGAACTAGTCTTCAGAGAGTGGCTATTACATACCAGGTGCAAATCAGGCTTAGGCAGTCTTCTGTGATTTTATGGTTTTTTCTTGAAAAAACACACACAGAATAAGAAGTGTACCGCTCAGCGGCTTTTCACCCACATAACCGGCACCTCTCGTGTCCCCTTTCCAGACACCAGCTCCCTCCAGGGGCAGCCACTGGCCTGACTTCTAACACCGCACATTGGTTTGGCTCCTTGTTGAACTTCCTACAAGCGGGATCACAAAGTATGCTCCCCTTTGTGTCCGGCTTCCTCTGCTCGATGTTGTGAGATTCACGCGTGCTCGTGCACACGGCTGTGGTCTGTTCGTTTTCATTGCAGTTTCACGTACATACAATGTGTGTATCCGCTCTATTCTTTTCTTCCTTTTTTTTTCCCCCTCTACGCTACAGTCCATGTTCAATCAGGGTTAGATTTCTTGAGTAGGAAGAAAGTATGTAAGAGAATGTCCTTGCATTAAACAAAAATGTGTGTGTGTGTACGTGTGTACATACATTGAGAGAGAGAGAAGAAAGAGGAGAGAGAGACCAAGCGAGAGAATCCATCCTATTCTGATGAACATTTGTGTAGTTTCCATTTTGGGGCTGTTATGAATAGCTCTGCAGCGAACATTCTATAATTGTGCTTTGATGGACGTGCGTACGCATTTCTGTGGTGTATACTTAGAAGTGGAGGCATTGGTCATAGGATAGGTATAGGTTTAGCTCTAGTTGATCCTGATTAGGAAAAATTCTCATTCACATTTTATAAACAAGACGATGGAGACTCAGAGAAGAAGTGATGTGCCCTGGCTCCTGGGCCCCGAAAACTCCGCCATGTCCTCGCACAGTACCAGCCTTCGGAGAGGTCTCCAGTGCTGTGCCATCGGGCTCTGCATTGTTAATCTACATTTTCAGACAATTGAATAAACTGGTCAAAGACACCCAAAAAACCAATCTGTGCTGACTTGAAGCTAGGAGGGTGTGAGTGCTGGGACTTTAAAAAGTGTCATGGGGGCGCCTGGGTGGCACAGCGGTTAAGCGTCTGCCTTCGGCTCAGGGCGTGATCATGGCGTTATGGGATCGAGCCCCACATCACGCTCCTCTGCTATGAGCCTGCTTCTTCCTCTCCCACTCCCCCTGCTTGTGTTCCCTCTCTCGCTGGCTGTCTCTATCTCTGTCAAATAAATAAATAAAATCTTTAAAAAAAAAAAGTGTCATGGGTTTCACTTTAAAAGGAGTTGCCAGTCACAACAGGCTNATTGGTCATAGGATAGGTATAGGTTTAGCTCTAGTTGATCCTGATTAGGAAAAATTCTCATTCACATTTTATAAACAAGACGATGGAGACTCAGAGAAGAAGTGATGTGCCCTGGCTCCTGGGCCCCGAAAACTCCGCCATGTCCTCGCACAGTACCAGCCTTCGGAGAGGTCTCCAGTGCTGTGCCATCGGGCTCTGCATTGTTAATCTACATTTTCAGACAATTGAATAAACTGGTCAAAGACACCCAAAAAACCAATCTGTGCTGACTTGAAGCTAGGAGGGTGTGAGTGCTGGGACTTTAAAGTGTCATGGGTTTCACTTTAAAAGGAGTTGCCAGTCACAACAGGCTGGGTCCAGGCTGTGGCAAGATCGAGGCTGGGGGAGGTGTGGCAGATGTTCAACCCCGGCCAGGATCCGAGGGTGGAGTCCAGGGACCAAGCCCGTTGATGCTGGGAATATGAACATGAGGAGGAGAGGTAGGACCGAGTGGGACCAGGTGCTGGGAAATCAGGAAAGGCCACAAGAGGCAGACACTGGGGACAGGTGCTGGGTAGCGAGTTCGCTTCCAGTCTCTGAGGGTGTCTGGCTACCAGAGTGATTTTAGTTCCAGTGCTCACCTGTCTGACCAGGCTCTGCAGAACCTTCCAGGTGGCGTCTGTGTACAAGGGTCGGCCAAAAGGTTGGCGAACGGACTCACATGGTGTGTGATCTCTGAGTGTGTGCGTCCAGGGGTGGTTAAAAGCATGCGAGCAGGTGTGGAGAGACCCGAGGGTGGCCAACATTCACATTGGTATGATCCCCTCCCATTGAGTGTGCTGGAACTTCTGACTTCCCTCTAACCAACAGAACATGGCAAAGGTGACGCAATGTCACACCTGGGATTAGGGACCATACACCGCACACGCACTCACGGCCTTGGCTGGCCAGCACAGGATAGAGAAATTCTCCTCGCTGGCTGGATGAGGTAACTGGCCATGCTGAGGATGACGACAGGACAAGGGCCGCAGGCAGCCTTCAGCCAGCAGCCAGCAAACAGCCAGGCCCTCAGTCCTAGGCCAAAAATTCATTCTGCCGACAACCTGAATGAGCGTGGAAGGGGATGTTCCCCCGTTGAGCTCCAGGTAAGAATGTAGCCCGGCAGCCGCCTTGACGGCAGCAGGTGAGACCCGGAGCAGAGGACCCAGCCAGGTCACGCCAGACTCCTGACCCAGGGAAACTGCGACGTAGTAAGTACGTGTTGCTTTACGCCACTTTTTGTGGTCAGAGAGCACCAACGCCGCTGGGGCATCTGTGTGCATCAGCTGCGGGTCACTCGGGGTGTGGATTTGGATGGCATGTGTTCAAGTGTGTGTGTTTGAGCATGTGTCTGGGAGCGTGGCTGTTCGGGTGTGTGTGAGGGTACGTGTGGACATGGCAAAGGGGTCTGCCTGCGTGTGCTAGGTCATGTATGTCTCTGTAAGTGAGTAAGCGTGTGCGTGCGCACACGTGTGTGCAGTGCCCCTCCCCCATCCTCTTTTATTACTTCCTTCCTGGGTTTGATGTTGTGGGTGAATAAAATTTAAAGAGCTCTAAATTTTTTTAGAAGAGCCCTAAAGGGAGCGGAGCTTTCTGTGCGTGAGTCATTACCAGGAACACCTGTGAACTGTTGATTTTAATTGGGCCACAGCTGTCAGGTTGCAGAGAGGGAGGGATCGGTCCCTCGGCTGGTCTGTCCCCAGCCCCCGCCTTCTGTCAGCTCTTCGGGCCGGCAACAGGGGCGGGAGGGCAAGAGGGCCCTGTGAACCTTGGTCTGGCTCAAGTCCTCGATCTTCCCAGGAGACAGAGGGAAGAGGCTCAATGCTTTTGGGGGAGGAGCTGGGCCTGGGTCTAGCCTAGGGCTTTGGGGCCTGGGTCTAGCCTCGGGTTTTGGCTTCATGCCCTTCCGCAGGCCTCGGGCCTCCCGTCCATCTGTCTCCGATTTCCTTGTGCCAGGAATCACCTACCTGAGACCTGGGCCTCCCACCCCTGCTCAAGGGTGTGACACACACACACACTCACATATGAACACTCACACGTTAGGAATAACAATAGCAAACACAGATCACTTAGCACGTGCCAGGCTCTCTCCTAGGCATGTATCAGTGACCTCGTGGGATCCTCACCACAACCTGTGAAGTGAGTACGAAGGATCCCCATTTTACCCGTGAGGAAACTAAGGCACCGAGGGGTTAAGGAACTTGCCCGAGGTCTCACGGTGAGTAATGCACGGTCACCAGGGACTTGAGCGTGCGCGCGCGTGTGCGCACACACACACACACACACGTGCATATGTCTGCATGCTCGTTACACTCCACGTGCTCACACTTGCAGGTACTCACACACATTTGCCCCCCCCGTCGGTGCTCACGTGCACTGACAGCCACTCACGCACGCACACACACGAGTAAGGCAAAGGTGTGCCTTCAAGCACACAGGGGTATCCACCACCTACACCCACTCACCTTCAAACACAAATACACCACAACCCCCCTCACAGCAGATACCCCGCTGCTCGAGCTAAGCCCCGGCGTAATGAACTGTGTGTGTCCATTCGTGATCGCAAGCTCCCAACTCCCCACCGGCTGACATCATACCATTCTTAATACAGACCATGCAAATTCCCCACGGATCCGCACCCCGTCGACCCACTTGCTGAGGGCAGAGGCTGTGTTTGCTTCTTCGTGGGCCCATGGCGTGCAGCCCGCAGAGGCCCACGGTGGGGCCAAGTGAGCTTTTGTGACTCTCACAATGGCCGGTCTACAGGGGCTGGAGAAGGCAGTGCCACTCGGCCCCAGAGACAGCTGACACTGCCTGCTGTATCCACCCAGCCCTGTATCTACACCCGTGCCAGCGAGATAGGATGTCTTTTCCAATGTCACAAATGTGACATGTGACATTCATGGGAGCCACTCGCCCACTCCCCGGGCACATGCAGGCACGGGCTCAAACGCCCACCCTTTCTCTCCCACTCAAGAAATCCAACAGAGGGGCGCCTGGGTGGCGCAGCGGTTAGGCGTCTGCCTTCGGCTCAGGGCGTGATCCCGGCGTTCTGGGATCAAGCCCCACGNCGGTTGGGCGTCTGCCTTCGGTTCAGGGCGTGATCCCGGCGTTCTGGGATCGAGCCCCACATCAGGCTCCTCGGCTGGGATCCTGCTTCTTCCTCTCCTACTCCCCCTGCCTGTGTTCCCTCTCTCGCTGGCTGTATCTCTGTCAAGTAAATTAAAAAAAAAAAATCTAAAAAAAAAAAAAAAAAGAAATCCAACAGAAAGCCAGAGAGCAGGAGTGATGTCATCATGGAGATGACCCTACACCGTCAGGTGTGTAAGTCACTGTTAGTTCTGCCCCTGGACCTCCAAGGCCTTCCAACCCCGGGTCACCCTTGACCTCAGTCTTGAAACAGAATGACCACCCTCATCCCATGAATAGCAGGACCTAGTCCCCTTCTTGCCGTGCTGCCACATTAGCCCTGTCCCTAAAGGTCACCTTGTCACTTTCTTTATTCGCGGGAAGGGGTTGTCTCAAGGCCACACCACAGCCTATTCCTCTGACTCCCAGCTCCCACTCAGGCCACCACTCTCCAGGCTGTGGCACAGCACGGCACCCTGGTAGTACCGTCTCCCCTTCTCATCCCCCAAAGAACTACCCACACAACGGCAAGCAGCTCTGCATGGAGGTCAGGGATGGGCCCTGCCGGCAGGCATCGGAGCCTCCCACCGCGGGGCGATTGCTCACAACTATGCTCTCTCCAGCCTCCTGGGTCGCCGCGGTCCCTCTCTGGACTCTTCTCTCCCTCTCAGTGCCCACGGGCAGTCAGGAACTCCCTCCTGATGGGCAGAGACACTGACTCTTCCCTGCCTGACCACACTGGCCCGCGAGGGTGTTTTCCTTAATAAGGGAGCCGCGCTTCGCATGAAGGGCTCCGCACCCTCCCAGGCCAGCTGGCTCACAGCTACTACCATCTCTCATAAAAACAGTTTCTCCAGACTCATCACATCAGCACACAGATTTGCCACACACCACACAACCCTCATGCCGTGAAGAAATGCGGAGCGAAGTCACCTGGCTGAGGCCACACCTCACCTGACTGAGGCTGTGTCAGGAGCTCGAGAAGAAACTGGGTCATGAACCCACACCCCAACTTGCAAGGAAGGAAAATTCATGCCTCCCTAGAGAGAAGGGCTCACCTCTTCCTCTCCGCTGACAGTCCACTCACTTCCTGCATTCAGCACAGCCTCAGAGAGTCCTCTGTGCCGGGAGAGGGGGCCAGAGAAGAGCCAGAGGCCCGGAGCTGGTAGGCCAGCAGTGCACAGCCAACCTCAGGGCCACAAGGCATGGAAGAGACAGCTGCGGGGACCCAGCAGGCTTCACAGACGTGTGCAGACTGAGCAAGCAGGATTTCTACAAAGTTCCTGGCACTTGTCCTAAAGCCCCTTTTTCCTCTCCTGCTAAGAAATCACATGAGAAGACCAGTGAGGGGAAACTCACTACCCTGGACACCAATGTCTTGGGGTCCCTGAGGCCATCACTCTCTCTGAAGCCTGCTTGTCCTCTGCTGCCCCATTTCTGGGCAGGGGTTTCGGGGTAATGCCTGATGCCACCTTTCACATGGCTTAGTGGGCGGAACTCCAAGCTCTCTGCCTCCCTCCCCTCTTCTGCCACAGAGGAGGCAACTGTTCTGATTGATTCCTATAGGTAGAATGAACTGGGCTTGGTGCTTGCCTTTAATCCCTGGGAGTGAGCTGCCCATAGGGAGCCGGAATTCTGCTCTGTTCCTCTAGGGCACCAGCACCTCCTGGGCAGACTCCCCAGTTCAGCACTTCCCAAGGGGCGTTATTTGGGGTTCAGCTTACAGGCCTATTTGGCTCCCACCCAAAGCTATGCCCCCTCACCTGGCCTTCATCAGGAGCTAAGGTGACATTTGGCCTTCATCAGCCTTGGCCCTATTTCTTCAATTGGTCAGGACTCTGATGGAGAAGAGAGTGACTCTTTATCGGACTTCATCAAGAACTCCAGCAATAGGCACCACCATCCACCCTTTGCTTAAATAAAAAGTCCTCACCTCCGTGCCCCATATTTAACCAACACCTGTCAACACTTTCTCTCAGACCTTACCACTTCGGTCCATCACCGCCAACCCCGCCCCTTGTCTAGGGCACCACCTCATCCCGAGCAATCAGAGCCTCCTCATTGGTCTCTCCACTGCCCTTTGTCCTCGCCTCTCCTGGCCCCGTGACAGGTGCCCAGAGCCCACCTCTGTCCCATGTACTCACTCACTACTTGAGGAAACATCCACATTCTATTTAGAGAGGACCATTCCTCATGTCTCCCCCTTTTTTTTCTCACTTTCCCTCTGGACAGGGAGTCTATTTTTATTTTATTGCATGGAATTTGTCTTTTGAAATAATTAACCACCTTCTTACAGCAATTTTTCTTCACCCAGGAATGCAAAATCACATAACACATTGGAATATTTTTTAACACCCACTTTAAATTATGCAGTTGCTGTATTGTGATAAATATGGAGATCAGGGGAAGTTGGGGTAACATGTTCCAAGCCTGAAGCTGGACTCCATCCATCCCAGTCCACAGAGGAGGTTGGCTAGGGGTGGGCAGGGGGTGTCAGCCTCCTCCTGGGGTAGCCAAAAGCAAGAACTTATCCTTCCTCTGCAAACCCAAGACCCAGATCATGGGCCATTCAGCTGGCCAACTGTCCCCTTCTCTCGGGCAAATGCTTTATGTGCCTTACTCCACTTCATGCTCCCAATAACCTTGGAATGGAGACTTCACGTTTACAGATGTGCAAAATGAGGCTCGAAGTGGCCAAGCCAAGTGCCCAGGGGCGCATGGCCAGGAAGGGGGCTCTCAGCACTGCCGTGCAGTCCAGGAAGATTCCTGGGTGAGATGACCATTTTATGACTCCAAGATGACTGTTGCCTATCTTTATTTTTCTCCTCAGATCTCTAGCTCCCTTTCCCCCTCCTCCCGCTCCTTTTCCACCACCTCACCTTCTTGTTTCACTGAGAGCATGAGACAATCAGAAGACTACCGCCCCTTTGGATTGGATGTGTTGGGAAATGGTCAGCAACCGGCTGTTTGGATAAGAAGGCCGCGATTTGTAGCACTTGCCAATTTCAAAGTGGTGTAAATATTCCCACTACAGCCTATTTCAAGCGGCTGGTGATTTAATAACCAGCTCACACACACACACAAAATGCCTTAGATTTAACCATCTGCTCTCCTGAGTCGGCACCAGCGCTCCACGGGCCTGGATGGACACGCCGCAGGCCCCCCGCCCTGTATTCGCCAGCATATTCACTTGTTCTCCACTTTCCTTGCCCCTTGGTGAGGCTGGGAAAGCCCCAGAACCCTCCCCTCTCACCAGCAAGGATCTGACCTCTGCAGTTACTGCCTCTCCTTCCTGGACCATCAATAACCCCCTCCACTCACTCCATCACATTATCACACGTTTGATATTCCCAGAAGGAACTTTCCCGTGACTCTACATTCCCTCCAGACCCTCCACCCGATTCATCTGATCTCCTTGGGAACAAAACTTCTTGCAAGAGCTGCTGGAGCTGTGCTCCCCATTCCCTCTCCCATCCACTCCTCAGCCTACCGGGTCAGACCTTCATCCCTACCACTTCTGAGGACACTCGAGTCAAGAAACCAAAGTCCAGGAACTGTGGCTGCTGGATCTGTGGCGTCTGCCCTCTGGAAGGGCTTGGGAAGCACCTCTAAGTCTATCTGCCACACCTGCTGAGTCTTTGCCTCTGCATCCCCCCCACTTACAGGGCACTTGCCCAGATTTTTGCTTGACTCAATCCCCTCCTTCCTCCAGGTGTCTGCTTCAATGTCATTTCCCTAACCACCTGATCTAAAAAAGTGTCCCTCTCTCCATCTGTGTCCTTTTCCCTGCTTTACTTCTGTCCACAGCTCTTATCACCACCTGTTCACATTTAGTGATGTATGTGTTTATCGTATATGGCAGAATGGCAGCCCTGGGAGAAGATAGCTTCATATTTGGGTCACAGATGTATTCCCAGTGCCTAAAACACATAGTAGGTGCGCAGGAAATATTTGCTAGCCAAGTGGATCGATGAAAGCATGAGCAAAACAGCGGAGCTAAAATTCAAACCCAAATCTGTTTGACTTCAAAGCGTGTGCGCCTTTCTCTGCTGCATGGTCTGCCGCATGGCCTGTTTCCATGAGCCAGAGGCCTCAGGGGGCCACTTCTAAGATTTGTTTGTTCTGTCATGGTCTTGTTAGGCTTTTTTTTCCACTTTCCTTTTGGCTACCTGTAGTTAGAGACCTGTTTCTCTCTCCCTTATAAATTTCCATGGCACTGCATGGCCTTTAGGAAAAATCCAAAATCTTGAGCCTGGGACGCCCAGCCCCCCATCTTCTGATGCTGGTTCCCTCTCTGGTCTTGCCCCCTACCCCCACCAGGGCAGCCCACAGCTGCCAAGCACTTGCAACTCCCCACATGTGCCTCGGGCTGCGGTTACATAGTACCTTAGACTGGACAGCTTAGTCACAGAGATTTAGTTTCTTACAGTTCAGGCAGCTAGAAGTCCAGGATCATGGTGTTGGCAATGTTAAAGGAAGGATCTGTTCTCTTTCCCTGGTGGGTAAATGGCCATCTTCTCCCTCTGTCTTCACATCATCTTCCCTCTATAAGTGGCTGTGTCCTAATTTCCTCTTTTTATAAGGACACCAGTCATATTGGATTAAGGTCTACTCGTAGGACCACATTTTACCTTAATTACCTACTCGAAGACCCTACCTCCAAATACAGTCACATTCTGAGGTACTGGGGGTGAGGACCTTAATATGAATTCCTGGGGGACCCCACTGGGCCCCTAATACTTTGCCTGGCTGACTCAACTCTAGGTTACTCCCCTTCCCTGACTCCCCACCCCACAGGGTGCATTGACCACCCTTCTGTGCACTCCCACGGTCCCTTGCACTGCCCACCCTGTCCCCGCAGGTCATGCTGGGCTGAAATAGTTTTTCTATCTCCATCTCCCCTTTTCAGACCTCGGGTTCCTGGGGTTCAGCTAATAGGCCCACGTAGAAGGCAGTCTTTGGCTCTAGTGCACGGTGGGTATTTTAGATGCGTCTCAGCCTGAAGTGGAGGGAGGAAGGGAGGGAAGAAACAGGTTTTTGAGGAATTTCTTCCTGTTGCTAAAATCTCTCTGCTTCTTACTATCTCCTGAAACAATACCCTGGAGCAGATGAAGTGACAAAGTGCCAAAGACTACGTCTTACCTGAGACACGGCCAAGGGGGAGAGTTCCATCTGCCCTTCTCTAGGGGCAACTGTGGTTTGGGAACCTGGAGTCACTGAGATTCCTTGGATCCAGTTCTGACTGCTGCACCAACCGGTTTTGTGAGCCTGGGTTGCAGCTCACTTCACCCACTGTGAGCTCGGCTCCCTGATAAACGGGCATCATACCTCCTGACGTGTTACGCGAATCAGAGAAAATAATGGGTGGTTAAGTGTTTTGAAAAATTTCAGCCCTGTCCAGGTGAAGGGATTGTATAGTTACGTTATTGCTGTTGGAGTCTAGGTGGTGACATAGAAATTATTTCCCTTGAGTATCGGATATATTGCTGTTAAATAATAGAACTTTCCTGATTTGGGATAATTGGAGGGAGGGTGCTGGTGAATTAGTGATAAGTCAGAATTATGGAGCTTTGCAAAATTTTTATTACTTTTAAATTAATGCGAATGAATGACTAACCCTGTATTGTCAAGAAACGGTCCCTTAGGAGAGTTGCTTTAATGAACAGATAAGAATCACGGGTAATTAAGCACTCACTGTAAACAAGGGGTTTCAACCTGAGTGGTTTTAGATGTACTGGGGAACTTTTTCTTTAAAAAGCTAACCATCTTTCCAGTACCACTTGTGTGCTTGGCAAATCTTTTCATAATCCCTTGCCTGGGTCAGATTATGAAAAATTCTGAGTAAGCAGGATTGTGAGTCAGTGAAACATGGCTATTCCCAAAACGACAGGCTGGGAATGCTGCTCAGAGTGGCAGGTGCCGGCAACCAGCGACCTCGTGAATTGCCCAGGATCCCTCAAGCCAGCAGATGGCTAAAGAGCTGGCATCCTGTCCAACAGCTGCACCTCCACCACACACATGTGCACAACCTCATACGCACTACCATTTCTCATTTGCACATGTTCTTACATCCCCAATCACATGTGTCCTTCCATGAAAGTCACCCACAATCACAGGACACACCCATCCCTACACTCAGATATACATACACATAATCTTATGTGTGTGTGTCTTTGCGCACACACACCCCAAAACAAAGACAATCACAAAGGCTGAACATTCCCCTTAGGATCCCAACCCTAGGTAAGAGATAAAGGGTCCCGGAGGACTGAGGGTGTTCTCTATGCATGTCTCTCTCCCAGAGATGAGAGTACACTAGATGAGATCCAAATACAGGTATCACTCTGCTTCTGAAAAGAAGACAGCAGCTTGAGATATGATTCTCTACTCTCCAGCTTGTCAGAGAGGAGGCAGAGCATCCCTGGAAAAGAGTGGTGGAAACAAAAATCAGAAAGTCAAGAACAACAGTGAGGACTAATAAGTATTGTGCATTTGCCATGTGCATCTGTGCTAAGAGCTTAATGCATTTTTTCCCCTTTGCTCCTTGCAACAATCTCGTGAGGAAGGGAATATTACCATCACCATTTTACAGATGAGGAAGCTGAGGCTAGGGAGCCCAAGTGATCTTCCTGAAGTGCCACAGCTAGCAAGTGCTGAGCCAGGATTCAAACCCAGGTTGCCTGTCTGCTCAAATAGATATTAACCGAACTCTGTATGGGATTCAGAAGAGGTGGACTTGAACCAAACACAAATTGATAAGCACAGGGAGTAGGGGGTGGTGGACAGGTGTTATGCTGAATAGAAAAAGAAAGAGAAAGAAACTGGAGTCCTGGGAGGTACAACAGCCCATGGGAGTTGGAGGAATGCCTGGCCTCCATGACAGCTCCCAACATTAAGGAACCTGCATTTCACTTTACTGGAAAGGACACATGGTGACTGGTGTTGCCCCTTTGAGAGACTCAGTGTCAGATGTCTGAAGTAGTGATAGCAACCAATTAATGGAGCATTTATTGAGACATTACTAATCATTTTAGAAGCAACATCTCCTTTGGTCTTCCCAATAGCCCTATGGAGGAGGTGCAGTTACTCACTTCATTTTATAGATGAGAGAACTGTGGGTAAGAGAAGTTGCCAAGGTCATAGAGCTAGTGAGTGACAGAGCTAGGACTCAAACCCAAGTCTGGCTGAGTCCAGATCTTATCCTCTTTTCCTGCTGTGTGTGCACTTGACTCATCTTGCTGGACAATGTGCTGAGAATCAAGGCTTTGACTACATCACTAGATGCCGTAGTGGGTAGGAACTGAGAGATTCAGGAGCCCAGGTGCTTTTCCCTACAGATTATCAGGACTGGAAAAGAAGAGGAGGCAAGAATTTTTCAAGTGTTGATCTCCAAGACATCTGAGAATGTTAGAGAGGTCAATGATGTGGATCAAGGAGGAGAGAATAGCAGAGTATAATTTTTTATCAGAACCGTGGACAGCAGCCAAGCAGGCAAGGGTGGGGAGCTGTCCTGGGTACTAGTGCTAACAGCTGGGAGAAGAGGACATTTATCAAGTCCACTACGTGCCAGGCACCATTCCAATGCTGTACATATGTCATCTCATTTAGTATTCCCAATGGACTTGAGATGTAGATGTCATTTCCCCCATTTTGCAGGTACAAAGACTGAAGATCAGTGGTGGAGAGTATCTTGTCCTCGTGTGCACAGCAAGGAATAGAACTGGGATTTGAATCTACAATGATCTGCCTAGTGATGCAGTCCCTCTTTCATGCTGCTTCCACAGATCTCGGAGACCTCCGATTCCCCATTCTCACAGGGTGGAGAGTCCATCCTGAATCTCTCTAGGGAAATCATCAAACACAGGTGACCTTGAGCCTAGGCTGGTAAGGGGCTGATTTGTGAGTCTTTTTGTGCTGGGAGCAGGGCATCTGGGAAATGGAGTGTTCTGTTCACTCCCAGTCACCCCTGTCTTTCTTTCTTTCTTTCTTTCTTTTTTTTTAAAGATTTTATTTATCTATTCGACAGAGATAGAGACAGCCAGCGAGAGAAGGAACACAAGCAGGGGGAGTGGGAGAGAAAGAAGCAGGCTCATAGTGGAGGAGCCTGATGTGGGGCTCGATCCCACAACACCAGGATCACGCCCTGAGCCAAAGGCAGACGCTTAACCGCTGTGCCACCCAGGCGCCCCTACCCCTGTCTTTCAATCAGAGTCAAGGTTTTGGTTGGGGGAGATGGGGGCAGCTCTAGTCGATAAAGGGGATGAGGTGTTATGCTGGTCCCCTAAGAAGAAGGCACACAGATCTCCACCCAGGCTCAGCTCTCCCATCCCAGAGCCCTTTCAGACTAACAGAGGTTGCGACTGCATTAGCACCCTCCCCCAGTGGATGCTGCCCCATTGGTGTCTAGCACCTCCTGTTCCCTGAGCCCCACTGCTGAGCCCTGCCATGTCCTGTGGGAAAGTTAAGGCTGAGGAGATGGGCTGAGGTCTGCTTTAGAAGAGTTTTGAATTATGACCAACAGAATTTAGACTATTTCCCCTGGAAAATATGGAGCCCCCTAAAAAAACACCATCCATTTTTAGAGACTTTACAAAGAGCCAGGCATGATCCTTGGCCATTTCCATACATTTTCTCATTAAATCTTCACTACAGTCTTGTAAAAAACTACCTTGAGATAGTTACAATCATCCTCTTTCCTACAGGTAATGAAACTAAAGGCCCAGAGAGGGGAAGGGACTTGTCTGAGGTCACAGAGATGGTTCTGGGGAAGAACCAGGATGAAAACTCTGGTCTGTGTAACTCCTGGTCCTTCACTCACCCTCTCTTGGCCAGGGGTCATTGACCCCCTGTGGGCCAAGGGCCTGGCTCAGGAGAAGGCTGACCTGGAGGCTGGGCAGGGTCTGTCTCATTAGGACTGTAATCACCACAGTTACAGCCATAAATCCCACTTACAGGGAAATTACTTGGGACATACAAATTAATGGAATTTTCTAGGATTCTTAGAAAGACTTATTTAAGACTGTCTACATGGACTTTGTAGGTGGGGAGTCTCTGGACTCTCAGAGAGTGGGCTGAAGCTGGGTGTGGCACGAAGCAAAGCAAAGAAGTGGCTTTGAAGTCACTCCAAAGATGGAAGACCCACTCCCACCCAGAAAGTCCCACCCAACCTCAATCTCTGAAGCCCCTTTCCCTAGGCCCCTCAGCCCCACTAACTCTCTCTTACCCATCCCCCTCACCCTCACCCCCACCCAGATAACAGCATAGGCCTCCCCGACTTCTTTCCCAACTATGTCCAGAGGGATCTTTCTCCTTGAGGCTAGCTCTGGACAGATCATTCTCTTGCTTTACAAAGTCACCTCTGCAAAGACTGTTTCCTCACTTGTAAAATGCAACTAGTAATACCCACCCAGAAGTGTCACTAGCTTGGCTCATGAGTGTGAGACATGGCCATTAAATCATCTGAGCAAGTCCTGGGCTACCAGGTGGCCCTAGGACTGTGAGCCAGTGCTCTGGGCCCAAAAGCATTCATGGCTATGCTCCGTGGTCTGGTAGCCATGGAAGGGAGGCCTGGATTAGTGGCCACTCTAGCAGATGCCCAAGGCCTTTGTAGTCCTGAGCTCACCTCTGCCCCCTCCCCAAGGGAGTCTCAGCCTCCCAGTGCACAAAACATCCTCTCACCAAGGCTTTTGATCACTCTGCAATCCTTTTCATTCCCCTTCAGTCGTGATGAATCAATTGCAAGTCCCTGAAGGTGTTATTTTCTTTCACTTCTGGGACTTTGCAGCCCTCTGGCTGAAGCTCTCCCCTGCTCTGACTCACCCGTTAATTCCCATTCCACCTTCAGGTTAAGAACTCAGCTTAGATACCTCTTCCTTTAAGGAGCTTTCCTTGACATCCAGCCTGGGTAGGTATGGCTGCTCTGTGTTCCCAGAGACCCCACGTGCATTGGGCTGTGGAGTGTCTTGGGGGCATGAATGGAAGGTGAGGCAGGAGAGATGGGGGTCATTGCCTCCATAATCCACACCTGTGGCTGGAGAGGGAGTTGGAAGCAGCGGGAGCTGTGGGCTGGGGCTGGGGAGCGCCACTGTGGCGGCCACCTGGAAGGTTCCCTGAGTTCAGCCTCTCCTGGGTTGGGCCCAGGTGTGTGCTTTGTGATGCTGGTCCCAAGGGTGGCTCTGCTTACCCGGTAGATGGGAGCAGGAGGCAGCAGGCAGGAGCCTGTCCCCAGAGGATCTGAGCCACCAATTGGCAAGGCTCCAATGCAACACTGCCCAACCCCCAAGCACTTATCTGCGAAGAGGGGGTGGGGCAGGCAAGGAGGGGTGGGAAGTCTATGCCAGAACCTAGATCTAAGTCTTAGACTTAGCTCTGTGCAAACTCACGTCAGTAAGCTCGGTGGGTGTGACTACAGGCAGTCTACGCTAGCGTATGTGGCTGGGACGCCTGGGTGGCTCAGTGGTTTAAGTGTCTGCCTTCAGCTCAGGTCATGATCTCAGGGTACTGGAATCAAGCCCCATGTAGGGGCTCCCTGTTTAGCGGGGAGTCTGCTTCTCCCTCTCTCTCTGCCTCTCCGACCCCCTCCTTGTGCTCTCTCATGCACACGTGCTCTCTCTCTTTCTGAAATAAATAAATAAATAAATAAATAAATAAATAAATAAATAAATAAAATCTTCAAAAAATATGTGGCTGTGAGTCTGCTGGTATCTGACTATATGCTTGTATGTGTATGTGTGTCTCTAGGCACAAGTATGGCATATGTGGGGGTCCCTGTGCATATGTGTGCCCACAGGTGTGAATCAAAGTGTCAGTACATGTGATCTGTGTGAATTCATGAATATGTGATGTACGCGGTTGTGTTCGCAAATAGTCTAATGATTATGCCCTCTGGTTTCAGACGTTCACTCACTGACTCAGTGACTCAGCCACTTCCTAGCTCTGTGACCTTAGGAAGTGAAGTGAGACTCACTTCATTTTTCTGAGCTTTATTTTCCTCATCTGTAAAATGGGGATGAACAATATAATGCCCATATTGGTTGATTTTTACAAAGGGATTAGGTAAAGCCGTGAATGTAAAGTGCTTAGCACCACGCCTGGATTATAGGAAACACTTAATGAGTACTGGCAATTACTATTTGTTTTATGTGTGTCCCTACGGGTATGTGGTTGTCTCCGGGTTTATGTGCACATCTGTGCACAAACACGTATGAGCATCCATGATCGTCCATGGCTTACCTGTATATGGCAGCCCGTAGCCCAGGAGCCAAGGTAAGCAGAAAAAGTTAGTGATCCCCAGAAAAAGAAGGATGAGACATAAGAAAAGTCATGTGGGGCCCCCGGCCATCTTGGGATCTCTGCCTGACCAGCACTACTTGCCCAAAGCACATTTCTTGCAGAACGTCCTGGGATATGTTGAAATTGCAGAAGAATAGACCTCAGTAGATAATGATTTTAAAGGAACAGAAGAATGTAAGAACAAACAGCCACACCATCAGGCCAGGAGATAGCCTGTCATATCAGGGACAATAAACCCATGGTAAAACGCCCAGTGCTGGTGCAAAAGTAAGGATTGACCTGGCACACATTCTTGACTTATCTTTGCAGGATCTAAATCCTCTGAGCATTCAGGTGCTGGACCAACTAAAGCCAGAGAACTGACCTGGACTCCGTCACCTTCAGATGACTTTTGCCCCAGTTCCCTGCAGAATTCCCTGTTTGAGGAGACACGCTTTGGCAAATATCCCTAGTGTTCTCCTTTACTTGTTGCAAGCAAAACCCTTCCTTTTCCTGTTCTTTGGTTTGGTTGTGTCTTTTGGCTCAACACCCACCAGGAGAACCCAGCTCCGGGTAACACCTGTGCAAGGCGACAACTTAGTATTTCTTGACTGAATGACCCCATCTTGACCTTGGAAATGAGTGGAAGTCTCTGCAAGCCAAAAAATCCTGAGCGTGGCAGCTAGAGAGCGGCAGTCCTTGATTTCTGCCTCTAACTCAGGGCTGTTGTCACTCTGTGTACCTTACAGCAGAGAACACAAACCTGGAGCCAGACAGATGTGGGTTCAAGCCCCTGCTCCCCCACTGGCCCCCAGACAGGATTGCACTTGGCCATAGTTTCTCTGAGTCCCTTTCCTGGACCTGACCCCAACCCCAGTTTGGGGGTAGTTAGAGGCTGCAATTACAAGACTCAAACCGGGGTGCCTGGGTGGCTCAGTGGGTTAAGCGTCTGCCTTCAGTTCAGGTCATGATCTCAGGGTCCTGGGAGCAAGCCTTGCATTGGGTTCCCTGCTCAGCGGGGAGTCTGCTTGTCCCTCTGCCCCTCCCCCTGCTCGTGCTCTCTCTCTCTCAAATAAATAGATAAATAATCTTAAAAAAAAAAAGACTCCTACCTAGTCCTACCTCAGGAAGCCCCGCATCTCAAATAGGCCACCCAGTGGGTGTGACACAGCCAGGGAGTTACAGGGCATCACTGAGGGCTCAGGGAGAGTAGGGTCCAGCCTGCCCAGGGACCAGGCCTACTTTGCTACTCACGAGGCAGACTAGGGAGATGGCTAACAAAATCGAGGGGAAGTGCTTAGCAAATGGACAAAGTAGTTTTATGTCTGTTGAATCTAATAATTTTTTGAATAAGTCTTGTATTCGTACACCGATGTTCACAATAGCATTATTCACAATAGCCAAAGGGTGGAAACAACCCAAATGTCCATTGATGGGTGAATGGACACACAAAATGTGGTGTATACACACAATGGAATATTATGCAGCCTTAAAAAGGAAAGAAATTCTGACACCTGCCATAGCATGGATGTACCTTGTGAACATTGTGCCGAGTAGAATAGGCCAGACGTAAGAGGAAAAATACTGTAGGCTTCCACTTATGTGAGGCACCTAGAATAGTTAGATTCGTAGAGACAGAAACAGAATGGTGGTTTCCAGGGACTGAGGGAGAGGGAACGGGGAGTTGTTGTTTCATGGGGACAGAGTTCAGTTTTGCAAGATGAGAAAATTTCTGGAGATAGAAGGTGGTGATGGTTGTGTGACACGGCCGTACGTGTGAATGAACTCGAGCACCACTGTATACTCAAAAAGGGTTAAAGTGGTCAATTTTACATTATGTAGATTTTACCACAATAAGAAAAATGGAGTTTGAGTTTGCATTGTTTTAAAAGTCAGATCTATTGGAGTTCATGTACAAACAGTGAAACCTATCCTTTCAACTGTATCGTTCCGTGAGTTTTGACAAATACGTATCGTCCTGGAACTACCACCACAAATCAAGATATAGGACATTTCCTTCATCCCCCAAATTTCCTTCATGCTTCTTTGTCATCAGTGCCCACCTCCCCAAAACCCAGCCTGGCAGCCACTGATGAGTTTTCCATCACTACAGTTTGTTTTTCCAGAATGGCATATGGATGGGATAGTACAGAGTACGGCCTTTTGAGCTTGGTTTCTTTTACTTTGCAAAATGCCTCTGAAATTCATCCATGCCGTGGGTATCAGTGGTTTTTCTCTGTTAGTTGCAGACTGGTATTCCAGTGCATAGACGTACCACAGTTGACTTATCCAGTCACCATTGAGGGACATTGGAGTTGTTTCCAGTTTGGCATGATTGTAAATAAAACCACCATAAATACTCTCATACAGGTTTTGTGTGGACATCTGTTTTCATTTCTCTTGGGTGCATAGTGGGGAGTGGGGATTTCTGGGTCCCGTGGTAAGTGCATATTTAACTTCACAAGAAACTGTTATTTCCCAAGTTGGTTATTCCTCACTTTGTTTTCTAATTTTGTCTTTTGTAATGGCTCATATTTCTTGTATTTTACAAAAGCATCTCTCCATGATGGGCTGAAGGGGAAAAACCCCAACTTGATCCTATCCGTGGTTAGTTTGAGGAGCTTTCCTCTGGGAGGGTTCAGGCAATGAAGTACTTGGGGTAAAGGCTTCCTGGCAGAGAAAACAGCGTGTGCAAAGGCCCAGGGGAAGGAGAGGGCTCAGCACACCCAGAGAACTGGACGCATGGGGTCGGGGAGGGGGCGGATTGTGAGCCACGAGGCTGGGAATGGGGTCAGGGACCAGATGGAGTAAGATGAGGAGGCAGAGCTGGCACTTTATCTGGGGGGGTGGTATGAGAGCCATTGAAGGATCTTAAGCAAGAGAGGGAAATGATTTGATTTACATTTCAAAAAAGTTCCTCTGGCTGGGAGTAGCAGCTCCCTGGAGGCAGGGAGCTCCTGGGCAGGCATCCAGGCCAAGGATGAGGAGACCAGGACTAGGACTGGGGTGTTAGCAATGGTGGGGCTTAGGAGGTAAAATGGATAAGATTTGGGGGTGGGCTAGATGTGGGTGGAGAGTAAGGCCTTGAGAGAAGTGAGGCGCCCTAGTTTCCCTGGCTTGGGCCAGATGCCCCTGTACAGGAGTCAGTGGTAGAAAGGGGGAGCCAACTGGGGGGTTGGGAGTCAGGCGGGAGCCTGGAGACCGCCCTGCTCATTGGCTGTAGGGCCTGCCTCCAGGAGTGCCTCCCCCCTGCCCAAGCTGGACCCAATTCAGCTGTCACTCAGGCAGGCCAGGCCTTGAAAGGCCCCCAAAGAGCTGGTGATTTGTGCAGGCCGGGCTGGCCCATTGTCCCGCTGGGATTCGGTCTTTGCCAAGAGTAACAAAGAGCTCAGCAAAGAGCTGGCTCTGGGCTTGGAGTGAGGGGTAGAGAAGGAGGGGGAGGGGGAGAGGGACGGGGAGGAGCTCGCCTCGGGCCTAGGCCGGGCCCAGGATGTTGCTTTCAGCCTTCTTCTCAGGCCTGTGTGGGTCTGTGGCTGTTTGGACTTCTGCGCACAGGGCGGTTAAGTGTACATATGAACACGCGTGCATTGTGGATCTTTGTGTGTGCGTGTCCTGCAAGTGGGCACAGATGTTAGACATACTCTGTCCCTCTGGATTTGCTCCCCACCCTGCTTCATGCCCCCCAAGAACCCTGACCCTGGGAGCACATCAGCCAGACATGGGTTCGGGCAACGGGAAGCTTGGCCAGCAGATGAGAGGGCAGGGGGGCTGGACAGCTTGGCTCCTTCCCCACCAGGCTGCGGCTCAGTCGTGGCTGTGGTCGGATGATCTGACCGCCGCAATTTCTTTTGGGCAAAACTCTGCAAAGCTACGGCTCTCACCAACTCTCACAGGACCCTGTCCCCCGACTCTTCAGGCCCAGGGTTGGCAACCTGGCTCCCTGCTATTGCTAGCCCCCACGTGCATCACTATTGCTTGGGTTTCCCTTTACCCTACCCTCGCCTTTGTGAATGGCCCCTTTATTACGTTTTGCTCGTCTTGTTGGAGTGTGCCAGCTGCTTCTTGCTGGGATTCTGACTGAGACGGCAGGTGCATACGTGCGGGTACGTGTGCGCATGCGCGTACTGCGTCTCTTGGTAGAGCTGTACCTGGAAGGACCAGCGTGCACATTTCTATGTATTTGTGCACACATGGACCTGTGCTCTGTACATGCAGGCATCCTTATGTGTGCGCACGGTACCATTTACGAACGGGGACACAGGGCAGGTATGTCCATGGAGGTAGGCACACACGTGCAGTTTTTATCGTTTCTGCATGTCCATGGGTGTGTTTGGAGGTTTGGGGTGGCACTGACTGTGAGTGTCTATGAGTGTGTGCTGGCAGAGACACAACAGGGAGAAGGCCTGATAGCTGCAGGTGCAGGCTCCCAGCAGCCAATGATCCAGAGTGGTTCCTCCCAGGCTCCCCCTGGGGCCTCTTAAGAACCTTCGCCTTTCCAAAGAGAACTGCTCCTGGGAGTTCAGCTTGTTTTGTTTAACAAATATCACTGGAGGGCCCTCGCTGCCTCCATCATGACCCTCTGGTGTCAGGCTGGGGGGGGGGAGGGGAGGTGACCTCTTTTGGCTGCAGCCTTAGTACCTCAGGTCACATGTAGCCTCAGACAATGTTCAGAGAGCAAGACCCAGGCTTACTGAAAGGGTGAATATCGTCATCCCATAAAGGGTTTGTGCAAGAAAACCATGAAACCCAGAAGTTATAAAGCAAATGATAAACAGATCCAACTCTATAAAAATAAAAAATCTGTGTGCAATGAGAGGGATCAAAGAAATTTAAAAGACCAACAAGTGGACTGGAAATCAGTATCTAAAATTTGTATTGTAGACAAAGAGTAATGTCTATGACATATAAAGAGTTGCTGCAAACCAATAAGAAAATAACAACAATCCGGTAGTAAAATGGGTTAGATACATGGTCCAGTATTTCAGAAAGAAATAGTACAAGTGGCCAGTAAATGATGAAGAAAGCTTAAGCTCACTAAAAGCAATGAAAATTAAAACATGTGAGGAAACCACTTTTTGCCCAACAGATTTACTAAACTAAAAAGCAGATGCTATTCAATGATGCAGTGGGTGTGGGGAAGTGACCACACTCACGTATCTATGAAACTATGAAGTGTGTGAATTCTACAACCCAGAAATTCCACTTGTAAAAATCCATCCTACAAAAGTACTAGCACATACACTCTAAAATATATTTGTAAGGTTATTCCCCAAAGCACTACAGTCATACAGAAATATTTTAACAACTTAAATGTCATCAGAAGAATTATGCTTGAATAAGCTGGGGTATATTTATACTCTGGAATACCATAACACTGTTGAAAAAGTAGATCTGGCTAACTGAACGTAAAAAAAAAAATTCTGAAAAAAAATTGAATGCAAAAAAAAAGAGAGGGAGAAAGTAGATTTGTATTAGTAACACAGAATCTATAATATATTTTCTAATATCAAAAGCAAAATTTAAAACAATATGTATTAGATAATCCCACTTGTGTTTTTGAACAAATCTGTGTATAAACTGGCTTAGTGTTTTGAAAATTATCAACGTGCTTTTTAAAAAATTTCTTTTTTTAAGATTTATTTATTTGAGAAAGAGAGTGAGCAAGAGCACGGGGTGGGTGGGTGGGGGAGGGACAGAGGGAGAGGAGAGGGAGAGAGAATCCCAAGCAGACTTGGCATTGAGCATGGAGCCAGACATGGGGCTCGACTAGGAGCTCGGTCTCACGATCCTGAGATCAAGACCTGGGACGAAACCAACAGTCAGACGCTTAACGAACTGCACCACCCAGGCGCCCACTTTTTAAAAAATTTCTGATCCTGGCAATGGTTGGTTAGGGAACATCCATCTGCGTTGGGGGAATTAGGAATGTTCCAGAAGAAATAAAAAGAGAAAGACAAATTCAGCTTCAGACTTTCAAAAATAGGATTTCACAGCCACACAATAGTCAACTTCCTGTCATTCCTATTTATCCATTAAAGATATAGGCACATGGCTAGAGCCGGGAGGAGTGATGTGACATTAGGGAAGGCTTGTCCCAGAGATGGAGGTGGGAGAGAAAGGCAGGGAAGGCAGAGAGACAGTGAGAGATGAGGGTCCCAGTTCCTATCTTTGGGGACCTGGTTTGGAGGAGGGGTGTCAGTTAGTTAAGGGTGTTTGTTAAAGGATGTTATCACTAATCACAAAGAGGGTAGCCTCTCCACTCCCCATTTTTTGCCTCAGGAATAGATCACTTGAGGATGCCACTACAAAACTTGAGCTGTGGTAGTCAGCCTCCAAGATGGCCATTCTCCTTCTTGGGTAGTCCCTTTTGGGAGATAGTTCTCCTGGAGCTAGTTGTGGACTGAATTGCGTGCCTCCAAAATTCGTATATTAGAGCCCCAACCTCCAATATGACTATATTTGGAGATAGGGCTTTGGGGAGTTAATCTGGGTTAAAGGAGGTCATAAGGGTGGGGCCCTAATGCTGTAGGACCAATGGCCTTGTAAGAGATTTCCCTCTCTCCTCCTCTCTCTTTGTCTCTCTCTCTCTCTCTCTGCTATGTGAGGACACAGCGGAAAGTGGCCATCTTCAAGCCAATGAGAGAACTCTCACCAGGAACCAAATTGGCCAACACCTTGATCTTGGACTTTCCAGTCTCCGAAACTGTGAGAAATCAAGTTCTGTTACTTAAGTCAGCCAGTCTATGGTATTGTGTGATGGCAGCCCCAGCTGACTAAGACAGAGCTCTCACATTTTGCCATGATTTGTGAGCAAGGCATTGACTGTCCTTTGTTCTGGGCTCCCTTGTCATGGGTGTTTGTGTGGCAAACCTCCTGGAAGACAGACATAGTGTCCCCCCTCCAGGATGAAGAGTAGGCATGCTACTGCCCATGATAAGAGATTTGGGTCCCCTAGTCAGAGTGGCTCTCCTATAACACAACCCAGTGCGTGTGCAGGTGATTTCTAACCCTCTTCATGCTGATCGGTGGCAACCGGGGCTCTGCTATTATAATTCTGGCTACTGCTATTGCTGTGAGTAACAAACATCCTCTGGTCTGTCTCATATCTTCTGCCAACATCCAAGAAGCAGAGGCAGGCCAACTTCTTAGCATGCAGTTAGGGTAAAATCTCAGGCCCTGCACAGTTCTTGATAGTCCTTCCCTACACTGAATCAGAGCTGACCCTTTTGGCCAGTAGAATACCGCGGAAGTGATGCTATGCACGTTCAAGACCAAGTCATAAAAGACAATATAGCTTCTGCCTGGTTCTCCTGGGGTGCTCACTCTTGGGTCCCAGTCCCCATGCTGTGAAGAAGCTCCAGAGGCCTTGAAAAGAGGCCCGCATAAAGATGGACTGACAGGTCTCACCAGCTTGTCAGAATGTGAGTTAGCCAACTTGCAAGTGGACCCTCCTGTCCCTGTCCAACCTTCAGATGAGTGCAGCCCCTCAACATCTTACTGAAAACTCAGAATCACTAAGCAGGACTGCCCAGCCCTGCTTGCCCCTAGATTCCTGACTCAGAGAAACTGTAAGAGACATTAAATGATTACTGTTGCCTTAAAGCATTGCATCTGGGGATGATTTATTGCACAGAATAGATAACTAATAAAAAGGGCACGGACCTCAGCCCCTCAGTGCCATGTGATCCAGCAAAGGGGAAACTCAAGGCTTTCCTGAGCTCCCATGCAGTGTGGAAGTTGGGCTAAAAGCCAGCAGACCTGCCACAGGGCCTCTGAGCCTCAGTTTCCCCATCTATAAAATGGGGGATGCTAATAATAACCCCTTCCTAGGCTTGTGGGAAACATTCAGCAAGATAATCCACGGAAAGCACTCAGCACAATGACTGACATCAATGTTAACCTTTGTGTATAACAAACTCTATTACGTGCATGTATTGCTTTTGTTTAATTATTTTGAGAGATTGAAAATTCGGAGAAGTCAAAAGAATAGCATAATAATCACTCAAAATCACACCAGCTAGATCAACAACAAGTAACTTTTAGGTCATGTCTGCTTCAATTCTTTTTAAAACTCTACTATTAAATATATGCATGCGTTCTCCCTTTGAGAAGTGAACCCAAACATTGAAGGTGAAGCTGAGAGCCTCCTGGCTGATCCCCAAGTCCCACTGCTGCCTCCTTTCCCCGGGCGGGACTCAGCAGGAGTGTGGCATGCTTACTTCTGGTCCAGCTTTTCTCCCAGCGTTGGGAGGTGGGCAACCACATCTGTGGAAACCCCGAGAGTCCAGCACACCACCGCAGGTGAGGATGCAGAGATGTCTGGGGAGCAAAGCAGCAGGAGGTAAGAGGAAGAGAACAGGAAGCATGGGCAAGAGAAACCCGAAGAAGGAGGCCCCACGAGCTGCCCAGAGAGACAGGGAGTTAGAAGCTGGGCCAGGTTTGCAATGGGCTATACGGGCTGCTATGGCTTCCTGACATTAGGTTAGTCACTGTCACCTGCACAGTTCGCCCCACCTCCCAGTGTCACCAAAGCAGTCACAGAGTCACACAACGTGTCACCTTCAGAGTCATCACCTGCCACCGTCTCCAGCTCAGACACACACAATCCCACAGTCACCTGCCTACAATAAACCACACACAGTGATTTGTTGTCCCATCCTCTATCAGCTCTGTCATGGGGTGTGAAGTCATGCACAATGTCACATGACACGTGCAGACCCCTCCCCCCACCAAGCCCTGCCCACGGGTCTCCCTGCACATTGTGTACTCTCGGGGCCTCGGTTGTCTGGCTCAGCGGCCTGGGCCCTGGCCCTGCCTCTGCCAGCAGGACCACCATTCACCTCCCAACTCCAGGAGCTGGGGAGGCCGGGGCGCTGCGGAAGCAGAGCAAATCCAGAGAAAAGGCTTTGTTCTTTGTGGGCAGGTCATTAAGGGGAGCCGGAGCCCCTCTGCCAGCCCCTCCCCTCCAACAAAGGAACAAAACAGCAGCTATTTTTAGATTCGTGTCAAACTCTCCCTCAGACCCTGGGGTGGGGAGTCCCGTGAGAGAAGCGCTTGTGAGGGCTCTAATGAGCCGCGGCAGACTCTCCGGGCAGCTGGCCCCCATCTCCGCCAGGGGAGGAGCGAGCCCCGGATGGTCCTCAGACAAAGAGAAGGCCAAGACAATGAGAACAATGCCCAGGCTCCCGGACGCCCGCTTCCCTGGAGCAGCCCCCACTCTGGAAGGCAGTCCCATTGGACGGAGGGCATGGGCATCCGGACACTCCCTCCCCTGTCGAACCCACTGGCACCTCCCAGGCCCTGTTTCCCAAAGAAGGCTACCTAGGATGAGAGGCTTGCCTGGGATGGGTTCTTCCTACTACACAAACCTCATGTGGTGGGAAGCTTTGGAATCATCTAGATCTAAGAATGAATCCCAGCTCTGCCCCCTACAGCTATGTGGCCTCCAGCCTCCAGTTTCCTTACCTGTAAAATGGGCACGATTAATTCTCACCTCCCAGGATTACTGGGAAGAGTCCAGAGATAAGAACTAGGTTCAGGGTAGGTCCTCAATCAGCCCAGGAGCCCTGGACTGTGTAAGCAGGGCTTGGTGGGGGGAGGGGTCTGCACGTGTCATGTGACATTGTGCCATAGGGTCTTGTCTTGTTCAACACTAAGCAGGAGAGCCCAACACTCTGCCTGGCACACAGTAGGTGCTCACTAAACTTTGTTGAAAAGGTTACTAAGGGTCTTTACCAGTCTTCCGCCCTATAGGCTTGCCCCAGCTTGAGTCACCTCTTTCCAAGCCCCTCTCCCAACGTCTTCTCAAAAAGAAATTTGCCCTCCTAGGACCAAGCCACTGGTGGGCCGGGGAGTTAGCCTTCGGGACCTGAAGCCCTGTGCTGCAATGACAAAGTCTGGCCACCAGGGGGCACAGTCTCTTAAGGTTTCAACAACAGCCCTCAGTCCTTCCTGCCACTCGGGAGGCCTGCAGGGCTGGAGAAGTTACCACCCACTATGTGGGGTACCTGTCCTTTCCCTCAGGTGGAGATTGTGGGGCCATTCTCCTAAAACACTGGAGAAACAGCATTACGACAAGCCTGTCATCTCACAATGCTTAGAAACATTTCTTCCTTCGGGTCTGCCCTTCTCCCATTTGCCAGGGTCCTGTCCTCATAGACTGTGGTGACCCCTCCCCAATGCTTGTCCCACCAGACTTCAGCATTCCTTGGCCTATCACCCTCCCCTCCTCAGCCAGAGAATCCCAGGCCATCAGAGCCAGAAGGTCCTCCAGTTGATCTGTTTCCCATCCCATTTTACAGACGGGAAAGCTGAGGTCCACAGAACAGAATCATTGTCTCAAGGGTACACAGTGAGGAGGTAGCTGGGTCAAGACCAAAAAGTAGGTCTTTTTTTTCAACTTGTGCCACCTCACGCATGAATTCTTTTCCTATTGTTTCAGGAGAAGGAAACAAAGGAGAAGGAAGATGATCTCTGAGGGCTTCTTATTCTGTTCTAGCTCTTGGCCTTACTCCGTACCTGCATTATTCTATTGAATCCTCCACCAACCCCTTGAATAAAAAGTTCTTCTTTGTATTTATGGATGAGGAAAGTGAGGCCTGGTAAGGTTGCCTGGGTTTCACAGCCAAGCAACAGCAGCAGCCCAGGTGTTTGTCCCAGGACTGATTCCCAAAACCACATTCTTTCTGTTGCATTAGGTGGAACCATATAAAATTGCCATTCCCATAGGTCAAAGTTTTTCAAATATCTGGTATGCTTAAGCTTAATGTTATGCCAAGGAGACTCCCTTATCCTGAAGGAAGGAGCCATTAATTGGAACATTCTGGTGGCGGGGTGAGAGGAAGATCTCTTTGGGAGCAAAATCTCCCGAGGAGACGACTGTTGCTGAAGAGATTGGCCCCCCGCCCCCATCTCCAAAGCCCATGTCAAGATTATGGCCAGATGGCTCTAGAGGCCCAAGTTCAATGACCTCTGGCCACAGAGGGGTCACGCACCTTGGGTAAGACGAGATTTGGGGGAGGGTCTTGAGGGGGGATATGGCTTCTCTGGCTAGGTCAGGGAGGACCCTCCGAAGAGAGGCAAACCGACATGGTATAAATTTAGAATGTCACAGAATGCCACAGAATATCATGGCTAGAATGCCAGAGTGCTGTTGAATGTCAAGGAATGTCGTAAAATGCTCTGGTATGTCAATGTCACAGGCTATCGTGAATTCTTGTAAATGTCATAGATTGTTGTAAATGTCAAGAGATGTCATAGAATGCTGTAGATGGTTGTTAATGTCATCGAATGTCAAGGACCAACCTTCCATGTCATCACAGAATGCCGTAGATGGCTGTAAATGTCATGGAATGACTTAGAACGTCATTCTCAACCCTGGTTGGCTGCTATAGAAATGTTTGCATCACAGAATGTCATGGAGAGTTTGAGCCAGCTGGAAAGGACTTTGGGGATTGTCCAGGTTCAGCTGCTCATTTTGCAGATAGGAAAACTGAGGCCCAGAGAGGGAAAGGGCCTTGTCTAATAGAGCTCACCTAGACAGTCATTGGCAGTTGCAGAATCGACATCCAGGTCTCCGGACTCCCAGCCCCAGCAGCCTCCCTTGGCCGAGGCTCGTGGGGACTAATTAACCCTGTGATGAAAACAGTGATGCCCAGTGGGTATTCAGCAAGACTCTTGATTCTGGCTGGCACTAGCCCTATGTCAGGATGGGGAATTAACTCCACAAGTGGGGCATTCTGGGCTGGAAAATGAAGTAATGAGTTCTTTACTAAACTTTGCTAAAATCAACAATGCCCTTGCTCTGCACAGAGAGAGGGTGGATGTGCTGGGGGAGCCCCCAGAGACATCTCCTTGACTCTATGCCACAATAGTGCCTTCAGGCTGTCCCAGGGGCCACTCCTTGCAGAGTCAGGGACTGAGAGGTGTCCAGTCTGGTGGACAACTCTTGGTAGAGGCCCTGGGGCCTAGGAGGCTGGGTGTGGATCTGAGAGGCAGGGCAGCAAGAGGGGGACCTCAGAAGGAGAACATCTAATGTCATGCTAGGTCTTTACAGCCAGATGTGAGGCAGGAAATATGTCACTCTAGTGCAGCTGATTGCAGCACCTGGGATGGACGTTAGCAGCAGGAATCCGGAGTCCTTCTGCTGTCTTGGCAGGTTTATGGAGATGGGAGCAAGATGGCAAGATGGAAGGGTCTTCAGAGATGGTCTCCCCTTGCCTGTATATTCCACAGGAGCCTCTACCCATAGTAAGATGCTCTCTGCTTCCCTCCTTGGGTCCCTAAGCCTCTCCCTTCCTCTCTCCCCCAACACACTTCTTCCCTCATGTAAAGATTCCCCAAACTAGCCCTCCCTTCTGTCTCCCAGTGCTGCGAACCACCCTACAGGTCCTCTGACCCGCACAGACGAACTGAGCCCTGGAGCTCCCTGCCCTGTAAGGGGAAGTGAAACAGGGAGAATTCCAGGGCTCTGCCCACATCCTCACTGATGCACAATCCCCTTCTCCTGGCTACTGGGCTAGAGACCTTTCTGGGAGCAAAGCCCAGAGCCAACCCAGTGTCCCCAGCCCTGAGGGGAGAGTTGGCAGCGGTGCTGGGCCAGCTTGCCAGGGAAGATCCCTCCGGCAGGCCTCGGAGCTGGTCCAGGCTGACCACAGCCATCATCTCAGCTGGACAGGGGAAACTTTGCCCCTCTAGGCTGGGCTGGCAGTGACTCTGAACATTAGGCATCCACCCTCTTAGCAAAGCCTTCTTCTCTCTGAGAGTTTGCTCCCTGCAGCTGTAAAAATAACAAGGTCCCAGCAGAGCCTGGTGGCAGAGCTGAGTTCAGGAAAGGGCACAATGAAAGAATGCGCAGGAGGAAAAGGGGGTGGAGGGGCTCAGGCAGGGACAGGCCATGGTGACTGGGGGATCTGGGGGGAGTTCAGGGCCATGGAGGACCATAGGGGGGAGCAGTGGGGTTAGCCTCACTCTTGTCCATATTAATTTTCTAGTGGTGCACACACACGCACGTGTTGCTGGAGACTCTGTTTCCGTGTGTGGACACGTGTGCCCGGGTGTTGTGCTTGCCCCTGGGTAGGCACGCGCCGTTGGTGTCCACAGGTAATCCTGCATGTTGGGAGTGTATAGATGTGTGTGAATCTAGGTATGTTTCTATGTGGATGGGTGTGATTGTGTATGTGTATATGTGTGTATCTTAATATGAACATGGTGGCCTCAGCATCAGCCGAAGGAAGCTTTAGTTCCAGACAAGGAGAGTAGTGTTTAAGAGCTGTTCCTAGACTCAGGAAGATCTGGGTTCAAATCCTGCCTGTGACGCCTTGGGCAAGTGATTTAGCTTCTTTCAGTTTTTCTACCTGTAAAGTGGGGACGATACTATTCTCCACCTTCCCAGGGTTGTCATGAAGTTCCAGTGAGACAGGGAATATAGAAGGGCTTTGTGAACTGTAAAAGGCAGGCCAGGCATGGAAAAAGACAGGTGTGACAGCATTGCTCCAACACCTGAAGGTAAATGTGGTCATGATATGCGAATTGTGCCTGAGACTTGTGTCCGGAAGAAAAGAATGACAGAAGAAAGTACCAGGTCCGCTGTGTACGTATTGGGGCTAGTATTTATTGATGTGCCAATGTCAGGTACATTCCCCACCCCTGCTCCTGCTCTCCAACCACCATTTGCCAACCTGGTTCCCAGTGATCCAAGTTTGAAGAATCAGAAGAATGGGTATAGGGGATGGGAGCAGCGAGAAGGAAGGAAAGGTGAGAGGTGAAGAGAATCTACATGATAAAGAACTGGGAGGAAGGGAGGAGAGAAAAAGGGATTTGGTGTGTGAAAGGACAGGCAGAGAAGGTACCAGTGGGGGTGGGGAGGAGAGAAGGACAGGCAAGGAGTGCTGCTGTGAACTCTAGTCTGGATTCCTTCATTGTTCTTAAAATTCAGGTAAAGGCTGGAATTTTTTTTTAAGTTTATTTATTAATTAAGTAATCTCTACACCAAATGTGGGACTTAAACTCACGACCCCGAGGTCAAGGGTCACATGCTCTTCTGCCTGAGCCAGCCAGGTACCCTTGGAGTTCTTTTTAATTCCTTATTTGATGGCTGTATTTTGTGTCTTTGAATCTGATTCTGCACTGAGACTGGACCATTTGGGGTTACCACCTATAGTCTGATTGGCTGTGTCCAAGGAAGCTGGTCCGCCACTGGACAGGAGAGCAGTCTGGAGAAAAGAGCCATTGTGAGCTGGGCAGATCCCTCCAAAAGCCATGTTCCAACGAGGGGCACTCCTGACCTTTGGTGCCAGGGCTTCCTTCCTTGGCAGGTGCTTCTCTGTCCTCCAGGGAGGCAGATGGAAAGGCTGAAGAAGATCTCAGGGTCACTTGGGACTCCCACCCTCAAACTGGGGGTGGCTCATTTATGTAGGTCTCTGCCTCAAAGAGCTCATATTCTAGTCTAGGAGACAGAAGCCATAACTCCACGTTGCATTGTAAGAATAACAATAAAGGCATTGCAAGGCAAGGGTGGAGGGGAGAGTATAGGCTTATCACCTCTAATTCACCTTAGCAGAGAAGGGGAGCCACACAGGTGGCGATGTTCAGCTTGAGTCTTAAGGTCAGAGCTGGAGGAGAGTGCCAAGCGGACCTGGTGGAGAGCTGTGGTCCAGGAGGCAGGAAGTGCGTGCGCAGAGGAGAGGATGTGTGAGGAGCCTGGGAGGTAAGGGAAAAGGCCAGGGAATGAAGTGTGGGACGTGAGAGGGAGAATCCAGGGCAGGAGAGGCAGAGGAGATGGCCGGGAAACAGAACATGAGAGGCCGTATCGGGGAGGCCTTGATTCTGGGGTAAAGAGAGAAGATTTATCCTGTAGCAACGAGGAGCCTTGGAGCCATGTGGAATATTTTAGCCAGGGAATAATGGGATCAAGATGGCATTTTTTTTTCAAAGAACTGATTTTTTTTTTTAAAGAAAAATTACTCAGCCTGCTGGGTGGTGGGTGGGATTGGGGAAGAAAGATTGGAAGCAGGAAGTGTTGCAGGCAATGAGATAGTGGCTACCCTCCATTAAACTTTAAGTGCATTACTTCACCTTACCTTCTGCACAACCCGAGGGAAGGTCAGCATCTCCATTTTACAGATGGAAAAACTAGGACTCGGGAGACATGTGAATTCCCTCAGGTCACACAGCCTGCAAGCTCCTGGATAAGATTTCAACTTAGCTGGAAGATTCTAGGTAAGAATCTGGGAGATGCCAACCCAGCCCCGGCTGAAGCCAGAGCCCTCATTCTCAGTCTCCACGTCTGGATCCAGGCTGCCTGGGTTCGAATCCCATCCTCACCGTAGCATGTGACAACTGCTTAATGTGGCAACTGACGTGAGAGGTCTGGGCCTCGGTGTCCTCATCTGCAAAGTGGGGTTAAGAATAGCATCCACCTCATGAGGGTGTGAGAACGAAGTGTTTGGCAAGGCGCCCGCAGGCCACGCACTCTCACTGTGTCAGTGTCAGAGCAGAACACGTGCCAGCCATCATGGAGTCATAGCAGTGAACCATGGGCTGAGCAGAGAAAGCGGCTCAGGGGTGGAGAGACATGGGGAACTTGGGAGATGTAGGCGGTGGAATGGGTGGATGGGGAAGGAAGAGTCGAAGTTGTGTCCTTACTCTGTCCTGGTGGGGGCAGAGCCTGGGAGGGTGGCAATTCTGCCCACTCATTTGGGGAACCTGGAGGCTGAGTAGGTTTGGGGAGGATAATGAGTCTGAGGCTCCTGTGAGAGCCCCTCCACCCCAACTCCAGTCTCCAAGCCCCAGCGGCCTCTGCAGCCTGGGAGGAGACCCAGGGGCTTCCTCCCGGCCTTGACCCTCACTCAGATAAAGGCCTACTCTGAGCTGAGTCTCCAGGGAGAGCTCCGCATGCCTGACAGAATCTAGGGAGCTAGCCGGCTCTCACCAAGGCCAGCCAGAGGCTATTGCCCCCCCTGGATCCCGGGT